>NC_087161.1:23171022-23186022 GCF_035594125.1 Scylla paramamosain | reverse complement strand
TGGAAACAAAACAAACATAGCAAACAAATCCACCACAAAAGACAGACACCAATTAAGGATATGAACCGCTAAATGCAAATGATGAAAAAAAAAATAAATAAATAAAGACAAAACAAAATATATACACGTGAATAAAAAAAAATAAATAAAAAAACTACCAATCACATGAATATTTAAATTACAACACTTCTTTATTATTACCTTACATTTTAATTCCCTTCTGCAACGTCAAATATTTACACTTATTATTACATTACTTTCTTTTTTTGTTTCTTTATCCGCCATGCATCAAAACAAACTTGGTCATGTAATTGTGAGGAGGAAAGAAGGACAGCAAAAGGGACAACAAAAACTTTTTTCCCTCAAACTAATGGAATGAAAGATTTACTGTGATTTTTTTTTCCCCTTCAATAGAAACAAGAGGGAATGGGAAACACGCAAGGAAAGAATACAAAAGGAGAGGAATGGAAAAGAAATGATAAGAGATGATAAAGGAACGTATATAAAGGAACGTATAAGGAGACTGGAAAACATGAAACAAAGGAGGGAAAGTTATTAGAGATAAATAAGAGCAAAGGAAGATGAGAGTATAAAGGAGTAGAGAGAAAGACAGGATTGAAAAAAGAACAACAAAACGAGAAGAGAATCTAGTAAAAAAGACGAAGAAAGAGAAAAGAAAACAAAAGCAAGGAGAGAAGAGAATATAAAAAAGAAAAGGAAGAGAAGGGCGATGGAGAGAAGAACAAAAATACAAGAATAAAAAAAAAAAGGAACAGGGATGTAGGGGAAAGAAAAGAAGACTAAATGAAATAGGGAAAAATAACACAAATGAGGGGGGAAGGAAGACAAAAACACTGTGACAAATATAAGGGATTTAAGAGATGGAATAAAGTTGGACACGAAAGACAGTAGATGAAAAAAAAAAAAAAAAAAAACAGACCACCTCATTTATAGTGATCGAAATGTGATAATGAAAGGTATAAAGTATGAATACACTTACTCCCGCCCATCACCCGCCCACCTGGCCGCCCACTTACCCACTCAAACACCCACGTCGTGTCCAGCCACTTGTCCAGCACAGTTATTAAGCTATTGAGTGTACTGTGTGTGTGTGTGTGTGTGTGTGTGTGTGTGTGTGTGTGTGTGTGTGTGTGTGTGTGTGTGTGTGTGTGTGTGTACGAATGGATGACTTCTTTCACATACAAATCGACACACACACACACACACACACACACACACACACACACACACACACACACACACACACACACACACACACACACACACTCACACACACACACACGTACACTCGACTAATTAAGTAAAATAAAATAGGGAGATAGTTAGTCAGGTACACAGATACTTGCATGCATAAACTATGTAATTAAAACAAACAAATAAATAAATAAACAAGCAAATAAACAAATGCATCCAATCTATTATTTGAAGGTTTCCATCAATTTCCTCAATTATATGATTTAGCAATTATGTGTTTATTTCCATTATTTATCGGCACTTTGCATTTGTTGGCACGTGACATCCATCCCGCGTAGGTCGTTTGTTCTGGCAAGCTTTTGTATATTTATGATCTACTGTTTTTGTTTTGTTCTGTTTGTTTTGACTTTCACTGCCCGTAAATCTCAATAGTTTCTCTCTCCCCTATGCACACACACCCACACATCCAGGCGCACACACACACACACACACACACACACACACACACACACACACACACACACACACACACACACACACACACAGTCCCTTTGAAGTGAACGTAACAAACACAATCCTTTAAACTTCTTATTTTTAGAAAACTGTTGCGGACGATCATTACTCGCGTGCAGGATTCCTTTGTTTGCAGATTACGTAAGAATTTTTTGTCACTTCGCTATATTTATGATACGTCGTTACATCATAACTTGTGATATTATCTGTTAGTTCATTATAATCATCGCACGTCACTGTACACACACGGGAGAAAATGATTAAGTAGATAAAAGAAAGAAAGAAGAAAAGTGGAAAGTCCGAGGAAAAACACGTTCAGTTCAGAATGAGAAACCCACATTTACAAACACACACACACACACACACACACACACACACACACACACACACACACACACACACACACGAAGTCTAAGTATTTTATTCCATTCTTACTCGATTTCAAGCAGACTCGTGGTTGGGTTTCAAGTCTCTTTTCTTACATCATTAAGGACTACGTTTCTCTGTTTGACTTGCTGACCCCCCTTTGATACGAGCCCGCGCCACGCCAACACCACGGCCAACACGAACACTAACACCACACCACACCACGCCACGCCACGTACTAGTCTTTCCTTTCCTTCCCTTCCCTCTCGAGCTCATTCCCTCACGCGTCAACATGCTAGGTGGAAAAACGAGCGTCGGCGTCAGACTTTCAACAACAGTGCGTCCAGGGGGTTTGGTTCAATAATTCTAAAGTTACTGTTCCTTCCACGCGCTACTCCCGCCAGGAAAAATGTAAAATCAGAAACGTTTGACTTTGTGTGGTAGAAATCTTTGTCTCTTCACAAACGCTCTACCATTTTTTTTTATTTTCTCTTCTTTCTTTCCCTCCCTCCTACCATCCTCTCACTAATTTCTTTTTTATCTTTTTTTTTTTCCCCTCCCTTCTTCATTGTTGCAAGCGTCGCGGTTTACCAGTTTCCTGTTTTACGTACGTATTCACCAGCTGTTACCGAGACTGGCATTAGTAGTGAGAGGAGCTTCAGTGTATTAGTACTTTCCGGTGACAGGACAGGAGCTTCACTTCACTTCACTTCACTTCCCACTACTACTACTACACGTAAACTCAGCAATTCCCTCAATAATGTTCCCATCCCGATTCCCTTTCCTGGGTAATAGTAGCTGATTCTGTGTACGTCTGCTTCTATGCTATCACCGGTGTCTAGTGCGTCTTCCTTCCCAGTACCAAGCTTCCCTGTTCTTCCCCGTCTTGTTGGTGAGTGCTAGTTCGGACAGAGCGATATTGCGTACCCGTATATAGAAATACTGCTCCCTCACCAAGATTATTTTCAAATGCAAGAGATTATTAGGTGGGTTCTTACGAGTGTTTCTTCTGTTAATTGTGTAGAAAATCTTGTAAGGCTGTCACTGGAATCATAGAAACACGCTCTTTCATTGGTTTTAAGTTGACGGTTCTTCTAAACACAACACCTACTTCAATATCCGTTCCCTTGTTTTTTATGGTGATTGTCCTATTCCTGTTTTCTTGTTCTCATTGCTTCTCCTTTCCATCAGTACCACCAAGCAATCACTATTCCTTCGTCGATACCTTCAGAAGTGCTCGATCTCTACCTATGCTCTCCTACGCACCGCTCCTGATGTTCCTAATGCTCTCAGTGCCGGGGCGTGGAGCTGCAGCCAGACGGAATATCGCGGCACGCTTCCCCAAGACACGTCCGTTTCCTGACGCGACTCCGGGAATGAACTTGTCAGGAGGCTGGCGGCGCGGACTGGCTCTAGTGGACTCTTGAGAACTACAAGAGGGATTCCAGCAGCTCTTGTCCCGGGCTTTGTCTTCGCTCTCTGTTGCAAGGGGGACTGTGCGTGTATGGAGGGAGGGAACGGGGGAGCGGTGCTTTAAGTTACACACACACACACACACACACACACACACACACACACACACACACACACACACACACACACACACGAACGCCTCAACCTTTTCATAACAGCACATCAAAACCTCTGATTTCCATACATAAAAAGTACATATTTTCTTTCGTGCCTGAAGGAAAAAGGTGGAAGAGGGGGAGAGAAACCCAGCGAGGAGGAAGAGGAGGAGGAGGAGGAGGAGGAGGAGGAGCAAGCCGGGCCTCAAGTACAGGTATTGGCCAGGTTAATTGGTCCATTACTGGCTGGGTGTGAGGAAGGGCACCCCGATGGCCGTCACTTCCGCCACCCGACGCACCGCCACTTGATTATTAGCCCGCCGCTGCTTAGATCACCTGCCTACTCTCCCATGATTCTCCTCTCTCTCTTCTCTCCTTCTCTTCTCTTCCTCTCTTTATGTTCCAAACCCAACCTACCATTTTCTTTCTCTCCTTCATTCCTTCTCCTATCATTTTCTACAATCTATACAACGTTACACCGTGTATACATTTACTTCGTTATTTCATTATTATCACTCTCTGTGTTCTAGATCCATTTTTACTACGTTTTATTGCATCCTTTCTTTCTCTCTCCCTTCTACCGAACCCGACTTATTATTCCGGCTATGATTACTTTCTGATATTAGTCTAAGATGTTTTCTTCTAAATTATTCCCTCTTCCTTTCTTCTGATTCCTCTTCGGTGGTATAACTTTAACCTAACTTTGTACTGTCTCTGCTTATCCTGCTTACTCTCCGCCTAAACTCTGCTCCTTCCTTCCTTCCTTCCTTCCTTCCTTCCTTCCATCTGATTCCTGTCGCCTGTATGTATCTCTGGGGGCCTAACTTGAGCGTAGGGGGTTAAGTTCGCGTCGCGTTGTGTCACGGAGGCTTTTTAAAGTTCACACTAAGTTGGGGTGAGTCGGGGTGAGGCGCGTCGCTTTACGGGAGGACTGCGACGCAACTTCCCGATCGTGTGCTCATCTTGCATCCAATCACACAAATGCAACCGCCTGCTCCTTCTCTAATCTCGACCTGCCCTCCCCTGCCTTGCCCTGCCTTCCCTGCCTGCCTTGTCCCTGCCTGCTTTCCTTCCTTCCTTCATCCCTTCCTTCCTTTCACCCTCCCTCTTTGCTTCTACTTCTGCCTTGTTCCTCCTATATCCCCTCATTTTTCTCTCCCTCTCACTCTACCCTCCCTTTTTCTCCTGCTTGTGCTTATGTGTTCTATCCCTCTCCTCTTCTTCACTAGTCCCTCTCTGCTTTCTTCTCTCCCTCTCTTTTTTCCTCCCCTGCTTCGAGTCTAATTTCCTTTTGTTTCTTTTGTCTTCCCTCCTACTGCACCAATACTCTCCTAGTTTAATCCTCCTCCCCTTTTTCTTCTTCTACCTCTTTCTGCTCAACACTTCTCTCCTACCTTTCTTTCTCTTCCTTTCATTCATTTTGCTTAACCCTCCCCCTCTCTCTCTCCCTCTCTCTCTCTCTCTAAGACAAGCGACCAGAGTCTTAAAAGAGCGTCATAAAGAAGGCGATATTTCTCTGCGGTATTAGTAGTAAAACCCCCCACACGAGCAAGAGGTAAAAGACGATGAAAATAAGAAGAAAATATACGATAAGAGAACAACACTGAAGCTCAAAACTTGTATCATCATACCGGCATGCAAACCACTTCTCTCCCTCTTTACCTTCCTTTCCTTTTTCTTTTTTTTTCACATTTTCCTTCCTTCCTTCCTTTCTTTTCTTTCTCCCTTGTTTTTTTTTTCTGTTTTCCTAAGTTCTCAGTTGTCCTTTCTCCCTCCTGACTCTGTCCTTGTTTTCTTTCTTGCTTTCCATGTTTCCCTCTTTTCCCCTTTCATTCCTTTCTTTTTTTTCACTATTTAACCCTTTCTTTTTCTCTTTTTTTTTAATTCTCGATTTCTTTCTTTACTTTCTCCAACACTCCATTTCCTTTCCTTGCATCCTTTCCTCCACTTTATCCTTCTACATTCTTCTCGTGCTGTCTACTACCGCGATCTCTCCTCTTTTCTTCCTTAACTTTTCTCTGTTTTATTCACTATACATCCCCTATTCTCTTTTTCCACCTTTTCGTTCTTAAACTTGCCTAGCTCTCTTTCTCCCCTATTCTCTTCATGGACAATTTCCCCTTTTCTTCCCTCCCTCCCTGCGTCCCCCAAGTGGTCAGTGTGGGTGACCTGGTGGGGCGGGGGCGGGGCGGGTCAGGCACCAGTGAACCCTGACCTCGGCCCAAACTGGTCCCTGTTACACGCTAACACCCCGTGACGCAGGCAATTAGCGGCCCGCTCGCGTTACCGTGCCGCGGGGAGAGAGAGAGAGAGAGAGAGAGAGAGAGAGAGAGAGAGAGAGAGAGAGAGGGAGAGAGAGAGAGAGAGAGAGTAAATGTAGCAGCAGCACGCACATCCCCATCTTTCCCCGACCCACCCACGCAGCCACACCATCCCCTCCTCCTTCCACTCCCCCCCTCTCTTTTCTCCCCCTCCTCTCCCCACCACCACCACCACCATCACCACTACCATCACCATGCATGCTACTCGTGTTCTTCCCTCCCCCTCCTCCCCCACACCTCCGATTGTGTGGTTGTTAGCTAGTTGTGTGAACGAGTGAATGAGCGAGACTTGTGTGAGGCATGAATACGTGTATGAGTGAACGAGCTAGGCTTCAGTCATAAGTGTTAAGTGGAAGTGCGCGGCCTGGCGCCGGGGGATCACCTACCTCCAGCCTTCTGTTCACACCTTCTGTGAATAAACACCTGCACTGTTACCTGCGTTTCCTGTGCCCCTGCTGGTCAAGAGTCGAACATGGCGCAGTGAGTAGGATCAGGACAAGGCTGCAGTGGGTACGGCGCAGAATGGAGAAGCAGTTGGAGGCGCTGGCTGCCCTGCTAGCGCGACAGTCGGAGCAGAGTCAGGCTCTGCTAGCGCGACAGTCGGAGCAGAGTCAGGCTCGCGAGGAGCGTTTAACCCAGCTGCTGGAGAGAGTGGGGACACAAGCTCCCAGTCGCACCACGGCGAGCAATGAAGGCGAAACCACAGCCCTGCAGCACGTCTACCCAGGGCGCGAGGTTCCCGACGTCCGCCACCATCATTCCTCACTTAACGGCGTCAGCATCTTTACGTGAGTTCGACACGTGGCGCCATAAGTTTGAAGGATACGTAACCCTCGCCAGGATAGACTGTCTCTCCCTGGCTGAGCAGAGGGCGGCACTCGCTGCTGTCCTAGACGACGAGTGGACCCGTACACTTCGCTACGGGATAAGCTTACCGAGAGACGCGGAGTTAAGAACCATCCTCGATGCAATGTGTGAGTACCTGCGAAGCCAGCGCAACATCATCATGGATAGAAGAGACTTCTACTCCCGCGTGCAAGAAACGCAAGAAGGTTTTGACGACTTTTTATGTGCTGTAAAGGAAATCGCCAATTTCTGTGACTTTTGCGACCAGTGCATAAACCATCAGCTGCGTGACAGAATTGTCGTTGGGACACGAGACGAAGTGGCTCTGAAACGCATGCTGGAAAACAAGAAACTCACCCTTGAAAACGCCATAGATATTTGCAGAGCATCGGAGAGCGCTAACCAGTGTAGTGCAGTACTAAGGGGCGGCTCTCACTCTTCGAGCCATGGTGTGAACGCTGTCTCGAACTACAGGAAGGGCAGTTTCGGGGGCTCAAGCCCCACGGGCTGTTATCGTTGTGGCAAAAATTGTCGCAGTGACAAAAGGGGATGCCAGGCAATAGATAAAGTGTGTCGTAACTGCGGGAAAAGAGGGCATTTTGCGAGTGTATGTCAGCAGACAGTGAGGAAACGACGAGGAGCTTCGAGGAGTTCCCTCAACTGTCTCTCCTCATCGCGGTGCAGGCCCGAGGCGGGGAGCCAGTGCCAGTGTATACCAGCTCTTATCAGGCGTATACACAAAGACGGTGACGGCACGACCTGCGCCCCAGGTGCTCATTACCGCCACACATCCCGCTGGAAGAGACAAGATTACGTGGACTCCTGACTCTGGGGCCGAAACGACCGTTATTGGCCTCGACACGGCAACACTCCTTGGAATCCCGCCCTCCAGCTTGGCGCCCGCTGATGGTGATGGACTTTATGCTGCCGGTAATCACCCCCTCACCTGTGTAGGAACTTTCTCGTCGCACTTGCAACTGGGCGACAGGGAAGCTGAGACTGTTGTGAGCGTGGTGAAGGAGGTGAAGGGGGCGCTGCTTAGCTGGTACGATTCCATCGCTCTCGGAATCCTCCCCGAAGATTTTCCGGCTCAAATCCGACCGCTACGCAGGGAAGAACAGCACACCGGCAACAGCTCCATCAAGTACCCTGACCGCCTCGCAGCCACCTCTATCTACGCCCACAGAAGTGATCGGCTGGCCTCATTCCTACGACCCAACGCCACAGCAGCGTGCGGGGCACGCTGCTGCTGTGATCAAGGCCTTTCCCAGCGTCTTCGAAGCAAAGGAAGGTTTACGTGCAATGGCTGGTGGATCCATGGCCATCGAGTTGACAGACGACGCCCTCTCACGTGCTCCAGTACAGGACCCAGTGGAGGAAGAGGATGCTGCTACTTCTGGTGACCTCGACCCTCTCCACTCAGCGGTCATCTCAGCGTTATCTGCCACCAATGAGGACGGCGTCCGCTTAGCACCACTCCAGGATCAGACTGTGGAAATGGTACGTGCCGCAGCAGCAAGAGACGGGGAGTACTGCTTGCTCAAGAACGTCATCATCGAGGGCTTCCTCGATCATTGCCACGACCTCGATCACCGCTTGCGTACGTACTGGCCGGTGCGCAGTCTGCTGGCCGTAGACGACGACCTGGTGGTTTACGGGCCGAGGCTTCTTATTCCTCACAGCCTCCGCCGAGAAACACTAGAGCGACTCCATGACAGTCATCAGGGGATGGAGCGCACCAAGCGACGGGCCCGACAAACGGTGTACTGGCCTGGTATGGACAGAGACGTTGAGAACGTCGTTTCTGGATGCTCACTATGCCGTCCACTCCTACCAAGCCAAGCCAACGAACCTCTCTGGCAGGACACGGACACACCCAGCAGGGTGTTTGAGTCAGTTTCTGCAGACTACTTCCACGCAGCAGGCCGTACATACCTCGTGTATGTAGATCGCTTGTCTGGGTGGCCTCACGTGTCTGCATGCTCACGTCCAGCATCGGCTGATCAGCTCGTTCGTGTCCTTCGGGGTGTGTTCGCCGACACGGGCGTGCCTGTTCTCCTGAGGACTGACGGTGGACCGCAGTTCACTTCTTCATCGGTACGGCGCTTCCTGGCTCGATGGGGGGTGGAGCATCGTGTATCTTCACCTCATTATCCACGCTCCAATGGTCACGCCGAGGCAGCGGTCAAGTCCGTGAAGAAGCTGATCCTCACGACCACACAGCAGGGACACCTGGACGAGGATGCGTTCGCTCGCGGGTTGCTGGAACTGCGCAACACTCCGAGGGCGGAAGGGCGATCACCAGCACAAGTCCTCTTCGGTCATCCTATGAGGTCCTGTGTCCCGGCTCATCATCGCTCATACGCTCAGCAGTGGCAGCGCGCTGCTGATGAGTGCGACGCCAAGGCAGAGCGACTGAGGAAGAAAGCGAAACTTCGCCACGACGCGTCCGCCCGTACTCTTCCTCTCCTGCACCTCGGTGGCCACGTCGACGTTCAAGATCACACGACAGGCCTCTGGGATCGCCTGGGTGTCATCGTGGCTGTTGGGCGAAGGAGAGACTACCTCATCAAGATGGGCAGCGGTCGCGTGATGTGGCGTAATAGAAGACACCTACGCCCACACAGACCTCTTGCTCCCCTTCCTGTCGAGCAGCACACCGCTCATGGCGGTGCAGCGCTTCAGCATCAGGGTCACGAGGAACACCACCATCCCGGCAGCCCGGAGCATCAGGGTAACGGGGTACACCGTGGCCGAGAGCAACCAGAGCGTCGAAGCAGCCGACAGCGTAGGGAGCCGAGACGACTGCAGGTGCGGTGGCACCGTAGCACCTACGATTAGTCGTACGTGTTCATTGTACGCTGTGTTTGTTTTGTGTATATGTACCGTGTTTTCTGTACTTCAATCATTGTAACTTTGTTTCATGTGTTACGGTAGCCATAACAAAGATAAGGAATCTTCCTTATGTCTCGGGGGAGGTGTGTGGTTGTTAGCTAGTTGTGTGAACGAGTGAATGAGCGAGACTTGTGTGAGGCATGAATACGTGTATGAGTGAACGAGCTAGGCTTCAGTCATAAGTGTTAAGTGGAAGTGCGGCCTGGCGCCGGGAGATCACCTACCTCCAGCCTTCTGTTCACACCTTCTGTGAATAAACACCTGCACTGTTACCTGCGTTTCCTGTGCCCCTGCTGGTCAAGAGTCGAACACCGATAACAGCCTCTCGCCCCATTACACGTCAACAGCGCCACAGCCACCCACGCCCACCCTCCCCCACATCCTCCCTCACTGCAGGTGCTGAAGCTCAGGCTCAACTGACCGACTGTGCTGGCGATGGGCGCGCTTTAGTCACGCACAAACTGGGTCACATCACACGAAGCTTTGCCTCACACACACACACACACACACACACACACACACACACACACACACACACACACACACATGCACACTCTGACGCACCCACTGTTCTCACCTCACGCCGCTTTTGTCTTACTTTTAAAGCCTTTCACATATTCTAATTAAATAAACTGTTAGATTGTTGTTGTTGTTATTATTATTATTATTATTATATTTCATTTACTTTCCACATGCACCAGTTCAGCCCAGCCGCCTCTTCCTTTTGAGTCACCACACACTAACCGCATATTATTCTTACGGCACCACACACCAGGCTGAACTTAAATAACCCTCCTTTTACTCCAGAAAACACACACACACACACACACACACACACACACACACACACACACCACACACACACTTACACAAACACAACAAACACACATCCACATTTACTATCTATGCATCCACCACCCACACCTTTACTCTCATCTACTCAAAACCCCTCACTCACTCGGAGAGAGAGAGAGAGAGAGAGAGAGAGAGAGAGAGAGAGAGAGAGAGAGAGAGAGAGAGAGAGAGAGAGAGAGAGAGAGAGAGAGAAAAAAAAAAAAAAAAACACTTCAGAATACCGCCCCCGTCCCAACCACACTAGCCGCACTTCCAAACGGACATTACCGAAGCAGCAACACAAAACTGATACAACACAAGATACAACATTCACATCAGATGGCTTTTATCACGGGCGTTAACGAGCACCACCCGCCAGATGTTACAGAAATAAAATCCAAGTGCCGGCAGCCATTCCGGAACCTGACAGCGGCCTGCAAACAACGCAGAGTACAGCGGTAATGGCACCAACACTCCTACTTTGCCGCGGAATTAACACACACTAAACCTCTTTCATGAATCACGGCGGATTAATATGAAAGCGTAATGAGAGGCGAGAGTGAGAGAGAGAGAGAGAGAGAGAGAGAGAGAATTGTTGCAAGATTTAATATATACAGGAGTTGCTATTTTTTTTATTTAGCTGCTGTTCCTATAAAAGGAGTTAATAGATAAAAATAACACATACTGAACCACTTTCATGAATCACGACGGATTAACATGGAGACTTAATGAGAGGAGAAATAATTGAGGTGAAATTTAATATACAGTAGTTGCCATTCTTTTTTTGTATCACCATTATCTCACCACACTGTAATAAAAAAAAAAAGAATGAATAGATAAAATAACACATACTGACCCTCTTTCATAAATCACAGCAAATTAATATGAGAACTTAATGAGAGGAGAGATAATTGGTAGTGAGATTTAATGCTCCCTATCTTTTCTCTATCTCACGACTATCTCACCCACACTGCAATCCACAGAAATTAACACACACAAAACCTCTTACGTAACTCACGACAGATTAATACGAAAACTTAATGAGGGGAGAGATAACTGCGGAGAGATAATTGTGGTGTGATGTATTGCTGACACTACCTTTTCTTTATCTCACGGCTATCTCACCACACTGCAAGCCACAACACATGCTAACGCGGATACAATCTTGCTGCAACACACTTTTAAACGCATCAGAAACACGGTATCTGAAGGAACCAGACCAAACGTATTCTGTCTTTTCTCCCTCCCTCCCTATCTCTCTCTCTCTCCTCCACCTCCTCCACCTCCCGTTCTCTCCACTCCCAACTACCACACTTAAGCCCATTACTACAATCGTACCTCAGCCTGAATATTGCTTCCACATGGACACACACACACACACACACACACACACACGCGCACATCCACACACACGCACACACACACACGCACACACATTACATTACAGGTAACAGTGTACACGTAAACAAGAAAACTAAAGTTAAATATTGTTTTCCATGTTACGCTTTTTCGTTTTCTCTCCTTTTCTCTTCTATTTTCCTCTCTCTGGTCTACACTACCTAATGCTTTTTCCCGACTCATTTCAACCAATCTCTCTCTCTCTCTCTCTCTCTCTCTCTCTCTCTCTCTCTCTCTCTCTCTCTCTCTCTCTCTCTCTTAAAAGTTACTTTAAGATTTGTATATCTTTCTGCTTTTCCTCCAACAATACTTGCTAAAAGGAGGAGACCAAGGAAAGAAGGAAGGAAGGAAGGAAGGAAGGAAGGAAGGAAGGAAAGAAGAAATGAAGGAAGGAAGGAAGGAAGGAAAGAAGGAAGGAAGGAAGGAAAAGGGATAAAGGGATAAAAACGGAGGGAGGAAAGAAGGAAGGAAGGAGATAAGCAAGCAAAGAAGAAAGGCTGAAGGAAAAAGAGAAAGGTAAAAAACTAAGGGATAAAGGAAGATACGAGAAGCGAGAGAGGGAGGAAGAAAATAAGGAAGGGAAGAGATAACGTAAAGCGAAGGAGGAGAAGAAGGAAGACAAAATTAGGTTAGGTACGGATTAGACTCTACTGTTCCTCATCATAACAAGTCATTTTTATACATTCTCTCTCTCTCTCTCTCTCTCTCTCTCTCTCTCTCTCTCTCTCTCTCTCTCTCTCTCATGCCGCATTTTTCTCTCGTTTCAATAAGATGTAAAAACTGAACACGAAAGAGAAGAAAGAAAAATGAAAAACGAAGAACAGCAGAATATTAGATACGAAATAAGAATGTAACACGAATTTTAAAACTCTGAAAGGGAAAGATAAAAATATAAAGGAAATAAGAGACTTTGAATGCACATGTTTAACTTAACAATTATATTGAGACTTTTACTTAATTCTCAGGGAAGGAAAAGAGTTGTAATAACGAGCAGCAAGAAAATTTTAGCGAGAATGATAAGTAATTATTTCATCCTTTGTGTTTGAGAGAGAGAGAGAGAGAGAGAGAGAGAGAGAGAGAGAGAGAGAGAGAGAGAGAGAGAGAGAGAGAGAGAGAGAGAGAGAGAGAGAGAGAGAGCATGTCCATATATCCCCTTCCATTATAAATTTCAACACCAAACACACATTCTCTCTCTCTCTCTCTCTCTCTCTCTCTCTCTCTCTCTCTCTCTCTCTCTCTCTCTCTCTCTCTCTCTCTCTCTCCATAAACACAGGAAGCTTAAGCACCACGAAATACCAAATTGGCCCGCCACAAAAATAGGGTTGGGGGGTTAGAAAGACAAAACACTCTCGGGGAAAAAAGGATCCATACTAATAGAAACAAAGGGCAAACGGTCCATTATGTTGAAAAGCTCCCTTCACTGCCTATGTGCTTCCTGCCGGGGCTAAGTACGGGGCCTTTGTTCCTCTGTGGCTGTGCTGGTGGTTGTGGTTGTGGTGGTAGTGGTGGTGGTGAAGGGTACAGACTCTACATAACTTTTCTTTAGTTTTCTATAGTTTGGTAAAGGTTGATGTTCTTTTTTTTATCTATTTTTTTCTCCTTGTTTTTCTATAGTTAGTTAAAAAAGGTGCTGTTTATTTATTTGTTTATTTATTTATTTATTTTTTGTACATGTGTGTTTTAATATTTTTGATTTCTCGTCTGGTTTATGTTATTTGTTTTATTTATTGTCCTTTAGTGTTATGATTTTTTTTTAGGTTTGGTTAAGGCAAGTAGCACATAAGTTAGTGAATAAATAACAATGAAAATACTGTTACCTCATTTTTTTCTTTATATCCTTGCTTGAGTTTCTTCGGTTTGCTTCTCTCTCTCTCTCTCTCTCTCTCTCTCTCTCTCTCTCTCTCTCTCTCTCTCTCTCTCTCTCTCTCTCTCTCTCTCCCCCCGTGCATTTCTTTTCTTTTCCTTTTAAAATTACATGGTTCACCTCTTCCTCCTCTTCCGGTTATGTCAATTTGTATGTTCACATTTTTTTCTTCACTCATTTTTCTGACATATTTTTTTGCTAACGTTTCCTCCCTTGTGTTTCTTTCTTTACTTTTTTCTTTACTTTTTTTTATGCCATATGTTAACGCCATTTCTTTCTCCACTAGTTTTATCTTTATTTTTCATCCGTTTAAAGTTTTCTTCTTCAGATTCTCTCTCTCTCTCTCTCTCTCTCTCTCTCTCTCTCTCTCTCTCTCTCTCTCTCTCTCTTACTATTTTCTTTAAAGTTATATTCTTTTTTCTCCTTTCTTCACTTCTTTTACCTCCTTTCTTCTCTCCCTTACTTCCTCCTCCTCTTCCTCTTCCTCCTCCTCTTCCTCCTCCTCTTTGCCTCCTCCTAAAGAGTTTCCAAGACCCATATTATTCCAGTCTTGCTTTAGTATTTGGGTTCCAGTGCAAGGTTAGCAAAGGGCAATAATTCCACTTTTTTCTTTCTTCCTCCTCCACTTCCTTCCTTCCTTGCTTCGTTTCCTTTATTCTGTGTCTCTTTACTTATATACTTTTATCCCTTCTTTTCGGTCTTCCTTCCTTCCTTCCTTTTTTTTTTTTCTGTCTGTGTCTCACTCTCTACATATCTACATTTAGCCTTCTCTTTCCCCTCATTCCATTCTCGGCTTTACTCTCTCTCTCTCTCTCTCTCTCTCTCTCTCTCTCTCTCTCTCTCTCTCTCTCTCTCTCTCACCTCACACGTACACATTACCATCCATCATTTCCATTCCCTTTACTGTTTACCTAAACGCCACTTTCTCACCCCTTCCTTTCCATGTAAACTTACCTTTCCTATGTTTCTCATTATCCCTCCCTCTTACCTCCACCCTTCCTCCTCTGCCTCCTGCCCCTAACTTCCTTCCATCTCCTCTTCGACTCTCTCTCTCTCTCTCTCTCTCTCTCTCTCTCTCTCTCTCTCTCTCTCTCTCTCTCTCTCCCTTATTCCCCATGCTTCCTCCCTTCCCACTCAGCATTCATTAAAAAAATATACATTATGGTCATGTTTTCCCGCC
>NC_087161.1:23161022-23166022 GCF_035594125.1 Scylla paramamosain | reverse complement strand
GAGAGAGAGAGAGAGAGAGAGAGAGAGAGAGAGAGAGAGAACAAAAGGCCAAATAATAAGTGCGGTGAAGGATGACTATGCAACCTAAGTTCTCCCTCTCACCCTCTCCTTCCACTACCATCTTCCCTCCTTCCCTCCCTCTCCCTCCTTCCGCCACAGTAATCACTCCCTCCCTCCCTCCCCTTCCTTTGGTTTACTTCCACCATGAACTTGCTGTGGTCAAGAGAACATCTGCTATTTTTGCTGTGGTTCTTTTATTATTATTATTATTATTATTATTATTATTATTATTATTATTACTATTGTAGTTAATGGTGCACATAATAACGGATCGATGTCACGCTGGCTCCGTTATCAAGGTCACGTGTCGCATTTCCGTGACGGTAACGTGTTAGAAGATATAAATAGAGTGGAGCAGAAGGGAATGTGTGTGTGTGTGTGTGTGTGTGTGTGTGTGTGTGTGTGTGTGTGTGTGTGTGTGTGTGTGTGTGTGTGTGTGTGTGTGTGTGTGTGTGTGTGTGTGACAATAAAGATGACATACAAGAAATACAGATAAGAAGTTGCGGGAGGGGACACAGGAGCGGAGTGACGACATCAGTGATAAGGCATATATGGGAATAATAAAACTAATACACAAGGATAAAAAAAAATATAAAAAAATATCAAGAGAAAATGTAAACTAAAACTACGAAAAAAAAATAATGTATATAAATCCTGTGAATAGAAGCAGGGAAGCGAATAAACAAGCTCAGCGAAGGGGAAGAAAAATAAAAAGAAGCAGGCGGAAGTTAAAGACAACAAAATAATAATACAGTAAAGAAAGAAGTGCTGAAAGAAAGAAAGAAGACAAAACACACAGCCGACATCATAACCTGCAGCCTAGTTCTATTTCTCTTCCACCCTCCCTCCACTCCCCTTCCACCCTCTTACCTCCCTCCCTCCAAGACACACTGACCACCACCGATTGCCTGAACATGACCGCAGCTCCACCACACACACCTCCACCACCACCACCACCACCACCACCTCCTCCTCCTCCTTCTGCGCCGCCTGCTGGTGTCCACGGAGGAATGCAGGTGATGGTTACTGCCACCACTCGGCCACTGTTTGTGGGTTAATGTCTTTCCGTCCACACTCCACCTTCTCGCTCTCCCCCTTCCCTTCCCTTCCTTCCTTCCTCTCACGCTTTCTCCACGTTTATACTCGTGCCTTTAGTTCGTTCTTTCATTCTTTCCTCTTATTTCATGGCCTCCTTCCCTTGTTTTTTTTTTTTTTCTTCTTCTAGGTCTCTTCTTCGCCTTCTATTTGTGCGTTATTTTCGATGTTCTCTTCAGCTTCCTCTTTTTTTTCTGCAGCTTTTTATATCACGTTAGTCATGTCCTCTTCCTCTTCCTCCTCTTCACAACCCCAAATACTTCCTCTTCACTCATCCTCACCTCTGCACATTCCTCTCCTGCTTCCCCCACTGCTGATGAAAAGTTTACCTCCCCCTCTTTGCTTGCACCTCCTGATCTCCACCCCTTTCCCTTGCCCGTCTACCCACGTCCCTATGTTCCCCTGCACGCCCCCACGCCCCCTACCACGTCAAATCTATAGTGGCGACTGGCAAAATACAATAAAGGCCCTTTGTTTACGGTCTGTGTGGTATTTTATTTCCCATGATCAGCGTTGTTTGGGTGTATGTGTGTGTGAAATCAACTCTCTCTCTCTCTCTCTCTCTCTCTCTCTCTCTCTCTCTCTCTCTCTCTCTCTCTCTCTCTCTCTCTCTCTCTCTCTCTAACGCTGACTCAAGCAGTGTTCAAGTGTCTTCAGAGTAACAATGATTTATACAAGTAGTTCTCTCACATATAATTCATTCACTTAATCTAGTTCTTTCTAAAGTTTGAAGAGGTCGTTTTGTTTTGTAAGAGCAATGATACGAGTGTTCGTGAGAGCTACATTTGTTTGTGAGTGGGAGGCGAGATTTAGTGGAAAGAAAGGTTGATTTCTGTGTTTCTTACTTGTGTTGGTGTCAGCATTATCATTTATAAGAAGACAGCCGAAGTAGTAACTTAAGTAGTAATACGATCAGTTATACGTACTTTCTTTTTTTTTATATTAGTAGAGAGTTATGGAATCATCATTTTATTCATCTGCTTTCTCTCTCTCTCTCTCTCTCTCTCTCTCTCTCTCTCTCTCTCTCTCTCTCTCTCTCTCTCTCTCTCTCTCTCTGACGCACCACAAGAATATGAAACAGTCCAGCAGAATTTTCCATATATTACTCGGGGATCAGAAATATATATGTATAGACAGACATTTCCTGTTCCCCTTCGCCTCAGTATTATTCTGATCTTAACATTTCCCTTCCAATTCTTCGGGTTCGCCTCTAATTTGCCCCGATAAATTATGACCCAGAATATGCTCGTCTCCCTTTTAAGAAACCGAAGCAGGATAGAGAAAATGGTATTAATTTGGGTTAATTCACCTCCACCACGTTTGACGATTGCAATATTAACGAAAAACGGGAAACCTGCCTGCCAATCCCGTTTTCTTCCGACCTGCGATTCATGGAGGGGAAGACTAAACTAAAAGGGAATTCAATAATGTGTATGTTTTTTTTTTTTTTTTTTAGGTATCTTTTCTCTTGCTGCCCTATTTTTTTCTTCTTGTTTATTAAAATACGATGTAGTTTTTATATACCTGCAAAGCTTTCCTGTCCCAACCAATCAAGCTGCTTCTGTGATTCACGTGTCCCTTTAATCTTTCCTGCTTCAATGGTTGCAATATTTGTCACTTGTTATTTACTTTTTATGTGTACTTTTGTCTCTTTCTGTCTCTCATTGGTGATTTTTTTCTCTTCTTTTTTTTCAGGTCTATATGAAATGCTCGGTTTGGTAAACGTGTTTTTTTATATGTATATATATATTTTTTTATTCTGCTTTTATGGTTAATTAATTGGCGTGTTTCATTTTGTGGCCAGATTGTTATTAGAAAGATTTTTACTACTACTACTACTACTACTACTACTACTACTACTACTACTACTATTTAACAAACATCACTTGGTCACATTTACATTCTCTCTCTCTCTCTCTCTCTCTGCTACACTTCACAACCTTTATTCTCTTGATCTCCTTCACTCTCTACCGGAAACGAAGTGATATACGAACACACACACACACACACACACACACACACACACACACACACACTATTCACTGTTGACACTCCACTGGGTCACGGAGAGAGGAACAGCTGGTCTTTCACTGTTGATTCAAGGCGCCGTGAGATATCTCCCTCCTCCTCCTCCTCTTCCTTCTCCTTCATGCTAGTTCCTCCCGATATTCCTGTTTGTCTTCCTTTTTCTGTTATATTGCATTTCGTGTCCTTGCATATATATGTCTGACTCACCTTTCTCTCTCTCTCTCTCTCTCTCTCTCTCTCTCTCTCTCTCTCTCTCTCTCTCTCTCACACATTCTTTTGTATCATTTTCTCATTCTGTACACAGTATCTCCCCTAGTGCTCTCTCTCTCTCTCTCTCTCTCTCTCTCTCTCTCTCTCTCTCTCTCTCTCTCTCTCTCTCTCTCTCTCTTCACACACCTATTCTTTTTCGCCTTTCTTTCTCCCTCCCTCTTAAAGTCCTCCGGTTTTCTTTCTCCCTCTCCTCCTCCTCCTCCTCCTCCTCCTCCTCCTCCTCGACTTCTCTTCCGTTCCTCTCTCCTGCAGGTCCTCATATTGCTCTCCCTCCCTCTTCCTCCTTCCTTTCTTCCTCCCATTCTCCTTACTGCTTGAGCTGACCGTGAGGAAGGGGAAGGAGGAAGAAGAGGAGGAAGATAAGGAGGAGGAAGTGAGTTGGTCAGGGATATGTTGGTAAACAGAGAGAGAGAGAGAGAGAGAGAGAGAGAGAGAGAGAGAGAGAGAGAGAGAGAGAGAGAGAGAGAGAGAGAGAGAGAGAGAGAGAGAGAGAGAGAGAGAGAGAGAGAGAGAGAGAGAGAGAGAGAGAGAGAGAGAGAGAGAGAGAGAGAGAGAGAGAGAGAGAGAGAGAGAGAGAGAATGTATTTTGCACTTAGTCTTTTTACCATCAATGAGAGAGAAAAAAAACTTGAAGCAACAACAAGAAAGAAAATTATTAACTTAAATTTAACAGGTAAAATGGCTCACTAATTAGGTAAAAGGTAAACATGATAAAGGATGAACGTGTTCAATGCCTTCAGGGCCGAAAAAGGAAAAGGAGGTGGAGGACAAGGACGACGAGGAGGAGGAGGAGGAGGAGGAGGAGGATAACAAGGTGGAAGATTCTCGGAAGTAAGAAGAGAAGGAGAGGAGACGGGTGAGGGTTGGAGGAGGAGGAGGAGGAGGAGGAGGAGGAGGAGGAGGAGGAGGAGGAGGAGGAGGAGGAGGAGGGATGTAAAACTGAAAGAAGCCATACTTTTTTCTTTCTAACTTTCCTCCCTCCCGTTTAAAGATAGACAAGATACCGCGCGAAAAATTCCCTCTTTTGGGTGATCGTTACAGCCGACGACACGGGGACTGGTCGACCGAACGTGGCCTCCAGTCAACCAGAATTAGGCTTCAACCAGTCGACCAAAACGCAGCTTGGTTTGGCTGGCCCGAAATGACCTCCGCTGAGCCCTGAAGGGGAGGGGGACGATCAGTCGACCAGGAGGATGAGTCGACCAAGAGGAAAGTACTGGTCGAAGAAATACGACGAGAGACAGTGGCTTCCAGGATATGTAGGCTCTTGTAGATGTAGGAGGAGAAGAAGGAAAAAGCAGGAGGAGGAGGAGGAGGAAGGAAGGAAAGTTACAACTATAAACAGAGTAGAATGCAAGACCAATGGAAAAGGAGGAATAGCAGGAAGGAAAGAGAGAAAGAGAAGTCGGATTAAGCGAAGTAGCAGCAGAAAGTATAAATAATAAATAAACGAGCAAAATAATGAGACGTTACAACAAAACACGGTATACAGCAGAAGGAAAAGAAGCGAGGGACCGAAAACAAAGGAGAAAAAAAAAAAAAAAGGA
>NC_087161.1:23148522-23158522 GCF_035594125.1 Scylla paramamosain | reverse complement strand
GGCGCAGAATGGAGAAGCAGTTGGAGGCGCTGGCTGCCCTGCTAGCGCGACAGTCGGAGCAGAGTCAGGCTCTGCTAGCGCGACAGTCGGAGCAGAGTCAGGCTCGCGAGGAGCGTTTAACCCAGCTGCTGGAGAGAGTGGGGACACAAGCTCCCAGTCGCACCACGGCGAGCAATGAAGGCGAAACCACAGCCCGCAGCACGTCTACCCAGGGCGCGAGGTTCCCGACGTCCGCCACCATCATTCCTCACTTAACGGCGTCAGCATCTTTACGTGAGTTCGACACGTGGCGCCATAAGTTTGAAGGATACGTAACCCTCGCCAGGATAGACTGTCTCTCCCTGGCTGAGCAGAGGGCGGCACTCGCTGCTGTCCTAGACGACGAGTGGACCCGTACACTTCGCTACGGGATAAGCTTACCGAGAGACGCGGAGTTAAGAACCATCCTCGATGCAATGTGTGAGTACCTGCGAAGCCAGCGCCAACATCATCATGGATAGAAGAGACTTCTACTCCCGCGTGCAAGAAACGCAAGAAGGTTTTGACGACTTTTTATGTGCTGTAAAGGAAATCGCCAATTTCTGTGACTTTGCGACCAGTGCATAAACCATCAGCTGCGTGACAGAATTGTCGTTGGGACACGAGACGAAGTGGCTCTGAAACGCATGCTGGAAAACAAGAAACTCACCCTTGAAAACGCCATAGATATTTGCAGAGCATCAGAGAGCGCTAACCAGTGTAGTGCAGTACTAAGGGGGCGGCTCTCACTCTTCGAGCCATGGTGTGAACGCTGTCTCGAACTACAGGAAGGGCAGTTTCGGGGGCTCAAGCCCCACGGGCTGTTATCGTTGTGGCAAAAATTGTCGCAGTGACAAAAGGGGATGCCAGGCAATAGATAAAGTGTGTCGTAACTGCGGGAAAAAGAGGGCATTTTGCGAGTGTATGTCAGCAGACAGTGAGGAAACGACGAGGAGCTTCGAGGAGTTCCTCAACTGTCTCTCCTCATCGCGGTGCAGGCCCGAGGCGGGGAGCCAGTGCCAGTGTATACCAGCTCTTATCAGGCGTATACACAAAGACGGTGACGGCACGACCTGCGCCCCAGGTGCTCATTACCGCCACACATCCCGCTGGAAGAGACAAGATTACGTGGACTCCTGACTCTGGGGCCGAAACGACCGTTATTGGCCTCGACACGGCAACACTCCTTGGAATCCCGCCCTCCAGCTTGGCGCCCGCTGATGGTGATGGACTTTATGCTGCCGGTAATCACCCCCCTCACCTGTGTAGGAACTTTCTCGTCGCACTTGCAACTGGGCGACAGGGAAGCTGAGACTGTTGTGAGCGTGGTGAAGGAGGTGAAGGGGGCGCTGCTTAGCTGGTACGATTCCATCGCTCTCGGAATCCTCCCCGAAGATTTTCCGGCTCAAATCCGACCGCTACGCAGGGAAGAACAGCACACCGGCAACAGCTCCATCAAGTACCCGACCGCCTCGCAGCCACCTCTATCTACGCCCACAGAAGTGATCAGCTGGCCTCATTCCTACGACCCAACGCCACAGCAGCGTGCGGGGCACGCTGCTGCTGTGATCAAGGCCTTTCCCAGCGTCTTCGAAGCAAAGGAAGGTTTACGTGCAATGGCTGGTGGATGTGTGCCCGACGCCCTCTCACGTGCTCCAGTACAGGACCCAGTGGAGGAAGAGGATGCTGCTACTTCTGGTGACCTCGACCCTCTCCACTCAGCGGTCATCTCAGCGTTATCTGCCACCAATGAGGACGGCGTCCGCACCACTCCAGGATCAGACTGTGGAAATGGTACGTGCCGCAGCAGCAAGAGACGGGGAGTACTGCTTGCTCAAGAACGTCATCATCGAGGGCTTCCCTGATCATTGCCACGACCTCGATCACCGCTTGCGTACGTACTGGCCGGTGCGCAGTCTGCTGGCCGTAGACGACGACCTGGTGGTTTACGGGCCGAGGCTTCTTATTCCTCACAGCCTCCGCCGAGAAACACTAGAGCGACTCCATGACAGTCATCAGGGGATGGAGCGCACCAAGCGACGGGCCCGACAAACGGTGTACTGGCCTGGTATGGACAGAGACGTTGAGAACGTCGTTTCTGGATGCTCACTATGCCGTCCACTCCTACCAAGCCAAGCCAACGAACCTCTCTGGCAGGACACGGACACACCCAGCAGGGTGTTTGAGTCAGTTTCTGCAGACTACTTCCACGCAGCAGGCCGTACATACCTCGTGTATGTAGATCGCTTGTCTGGGTGGCCTCACGTGTCTGCATGCTCACGTCCAGCATCGGCTGATCAGCTCGTTCGTGTCCTTCGGGGTGTGTTCGCCGACACGGGCGTGCCTGTTCTCCTGAGGACTGACGGTGGACCGCAGTTCACTTCTTCATCGGTACGGCGCTTCCTGGCTCGATGGGGGGTGGAGCATCGTGTATCTTCACCTCATTATCCACGCTCCAATGGTCACGCCGAGGCAGCGGTCAAGTCCGTGAAGAAGCTGATCCTCACGACCACACAGCAGGGACACCTGGACGAGGATGCGTTCGCTCGCGGGTTGCTGGAACTGCGCAACACTCCGAGGGCGGAAGGGCGATCACCAGCACAAGTCCTCTTCGGTCATCCTATGAGGTCCTGTGTCCCGGCTCATCATCGCTCATACGCTCAGCAGTGGCAGCGCGCTGCTGATGAGTGCGACGCCAAGGCAGAGCGACTGAGGAAGAAAGCGAAACTTCGCCACGACGCGTCCGCCCGTACTCTTCCTCTCCTGCACCTCGGTGGCCACGTCGACGTTCAAGATCACACGACAGGCCTCTGGGATCGCCTGGGTGTCATCGTGGCTGTTGGGCGAAGGAGAGACTACCTCATCAAGATGGGCAGCGGTCGCGTGATGTGGCGTAATAGAAGACACCTACGCCCACACAGACCTCTTGCTCCCCTTCCTGTCGAGCAGCACACCGCTCATGGCGGTGCAGCGCTTCAGCATCAGGGTCACGAGGAACACCACCATCCCGGCAGCCCGGAGCATCAGGGTAACGGGGTACACCGTGGCCGAGAGCAACCAGAGCGTCGAAGCAGCCGACAGCGTAGGGAGCCGAGACGACTGCAGGTGCGGTGGCACCGTAGCACCTACGATTAGTCGTACGTGTTCATTGTACGCTGTGTTTGTTTTGTGTATATGTACCGTGTTTTCTGTACTTCAATCATTGTAACTTTGTTTCATGTGTTACGGTAGCCATAACAAAGATAAGGAATCTTCCTTATGTCTCGGGGAGGTGTGTGGTTGTTAGCTAGTTGTGTGAACGAGTGAATGAGCGAGACTTGTGTGAGGCATGAATACGTGTATGAGTGAACGAGCTAGGCTTCAGTCATACGTGTTAAGTGGAAGTGCGCGGCTGGCGCCGGGAGATCACCTACCTCCAGCCTTCTGTTCACACCTTCTGTGAATAAACACCTGCACTGTTACCTGCGTTTCCTGTGCCCCTGCTGGTCAAGAGTCGAACAACCTCACCACCACCAGTCACCACCACCAGCGCATCACCGCCACACAAAGGCCGCCACCGCAGGGTCGTGGCCAACATATGGTGATAACCGAGAATTACCTATTGAGCGGTGTGTCGGGGCCTCCCAGGGCTCCACTTATTTTCCCCTCACGCCCCGCCAAGGCCCCACCACCCCCGGGGGTCCGCGCGCCACCCCAGGGAGCCCCGCCACACACCCAGGGGGCCACAGAGACGAAGGGCAACTGCAGAGAGACAGGGGGTCTATCTTTCAATACACGACTTAAAGACTTTTCAAGCCCCGACATACAGGCATTCAATGTTAAGGTTTGTAGGGCGACGGGGGAAGGAGGCGGGGCGGGGCGCGGGAAGAAGAGAGAGGAGGCACGGTTCTTCCTTCTTCACTCCTCCCTCGGTCACCTCCGTCGCCTCGCCATTAGCACCGTCGTCGTCGGCTTTATCGTCGCCCAACACGGGATGAGGCGAGGACGACGCGGGGCTGAGAGTGTGCAAACAAACCCCCACCACTGCCCCTCCTCCTCCTCCTCCTCCTCCTCCGTGCCCTGACTTGACTTACGACTCTTTTTTTTTCTTGTCTCTATCTCTCTGTTACTTATTTATTTGCTTCCTGTATTTGCTCTTGTGTTGTATGTTTTGGATTCTTTTGCTGGTTGTGTTTGTTTACTATTTTTACATATACGAGTTTCCTGTTTATATTTACGATTGAATCCTCCTCCTCCTCCTCCTCCTCCTCCTCCTCCTCCTGCTCCTGCTTGTCTTCCTTTACTGAAATCCTTTTTATTTATATCCAAGCTCGAAAATTCCTGACATTCATTATTTGCTGTGGTTATTTTATCGTTTTCTTGGTGTGTGTGTGTTTTTTTTTTAATTCTGATTTGTTATGCATAGTTTCGTCTGATTATCTTCTTCACCTCCTTGTTCTCTTCCTCCTTCCGCCCACTCCTTGTCATCCTCGTAGGAGTAAGTAGGATTGCTTAGATCACTCCTTAGATTGTCGTGGCCACCCTGCCCCTCCTTCCTTCATATCCTCCTCCTCCTCCTCTTCCTTATATGTTTCCTCACCGGTCTCCCTTACTCACTCCCTCTTCCCCAACCGTGCAACCTTCTACTTCTATCCTCCCTCTTTTTCCATCCTTCCTTCTTCTTTCTGTTCTCCTCTTTTATCTCTCCATGTCCTTCTACTCTCCCTTTTTTCCATCTATTCTCTTTTGCGGTCAACTTCATCTTCCATCCCCTCTCTCCTTCCTCCATTCTCCTTCCTTGTATTGTCAAACTCCATTTTCATTTCTCTTCTTTCATTCTTCCTACTATCCCCATTTTTATTTCGTCTTCTTTCCCTCTTCTACAGTTACATATTCCCTTTCCATTCTCACTCTTCTGTCTACTACCTACACCCTTCCTTACTTCTCCTCCATTCCTCTATTCCTCCCTCTCCTTCCACCCTCCTTCCTCCCCACTGTCCCTCCCAGTCATTCCTCCCTCCTTCCCTCTACTAACCCTTCCATTTGCCCGCAGACTCGACCATCCATCTAGCAACCCCCACAATTTGTCCCTCCGTCCGTCCCATACGGCTTAACTCACTCACTCCCCTCCACACTCGGCACCTTCCATCCCACTCCCTCCAACTTTGATCCACTCTACTTCCCTCCACCTCACCTCACTTCGTCACCTTCAAATAACAAGCAGAGGTGGAATGTAAAGAAATGTAGTTTCCATTATTTTGTGCAATGTTCTGTTTCTTCAAAGTGAGTGGGTTGGTTGGCTGGCTCTCTCTCTCTCTCTCTCTCTCTCTCTCTCTCTCTCTCTCTCTCTCTCTCTCTCTCTCTCTCTCTCTCTCTCTCTAGGCTTAAAGCTACCAAGGTCACGTGCGTTTTGATGCGAAAAGAATCATGAAAGTTTATGGCGAAAAAAGTTTAGTAAATAAGGGAAAAAAAATCATTAGCTCAATATTAAAGTTATGAAGTCTGCGGAAATATAGATAAAAATAGACGCATAAAAATAGAGACTGCTTCTTTTTTCTTCCATAGCATTCGTGGAAGAGGAGGAGGAATAAATAAGGAGACTCTCGAGAAATATGGATAAAAATAGAGGCATAAGAACAGACTGGTTTTCTTTATCACTTGTGGAAGAGGAGGAGGAGGAATAAATAAGGAGCAGGAAAGAGACATAACACCCGTCACTGAAATGACTGGTGGAAGGAGGGAAAGTAGAGAAAATAACACGAAGGGCGATGAGTGGAACAAGTAAAAGAATTAATAAAAAAAGGTGGAATCGATATGGGAGGCGTGTCGGCACTCTCTCTCTCTCTCTCTCTCTCTCTCTCTCTCTCTCTCTCTCTCTCTCTCTCTCTCTCTCTCTCTCTCTGAATGCTCTGCTCAAGGCCGCTGCTAAGATATTAATGGATATAAAGATGAATAAAAGAAAGAAAATATCGATGTTTTCCTTCAAAGTGAGAATGTTTGGGAAGAGTTGTGACCCTCGGGAAATTGTGGAGTTTGTTTTAGGAAATGAAAGTGAATTGTTTCTGTCCGGTACGGGGCGTGGTGGGAATTTTCTTTATTATTATGATCATTAGTAGTAGCAGTGTTATGATTATTACCGTTATCATTATCACTAAAACTAACTGCTCCTTTCTTTTTATTATCATCATTAGTAGTATTATGTTTATTACCACTGTCACTATTACCATTGTAAATATAGTCCTTCCTCATTTTTTTTGTTGCAATTTTCAATAGTTTTATGATCGTAACCATTATTATCATCACCACTAGCAACACTAACTACTGCCTTCTTTTATTACTATCAATATTAATAGTATTTTGATTATTACCACCATTATCACCTTCAATACTAATAGTCACTCTCTTCTCTGAATCATAATCATTAGTATTACGATCATTACGACCATCACAAAGAGCATCATTACAACTTAAATTACCACCACAATTACTGCCGTAGTTTCAACACCAAGTATTGTCACCATCAAAATCTTGTTTCCTTAACTGCAAAATTCTCGAAAACAATCACACTATTAATTAGTTTCCAGTTCAGCAATTCTTTCAACATTCTCTTTCTGCAAACCGATGCTTCCTGGAACTGCAGCTTCTCGTGTAAAATAAAATAAAAACAAAGCGACAGTAATGAATAAATGAAAAGTGAACAAATATATCCTTTCTAACTTTTTCTTTTTACGAGCATTCCTGAAGCCTTTTATTGGTATTTGACACGTTATTCCTAAATCACAAAGCATTCCGAGACATTTATTTTGTTTTGCAGTCATCTTTAAATATCATACTTGCTAGGCACTAAAAGATTTATAGTTTTAATTTCATTTTCTTCCGTACTGGTACCTATAAGTATTCTGTACAGTGTTTTTTAGTCTTGAATCACAAGGCATCCCGAGACATTTATTGTGTTCAGCAATCATTTCTAAACATTACACTGGCTAAGAAATAAAAAAAAATATCTTCTTTTAATCCTATATTCTTCCGTATAAGTGTTTGATAGAATTTCGCAGTGCCTTTAATTCTTAAATCACACATTATCCCAAGACATTTATTTCATTCTAGTCATCTTTAAACAATATACTAACTAGGCACCGAAAAATCTATTATTTTAATCCTATTTTTCTTCTGTATACATGCTTGTTAGAATGTTGCAACGTTTTTAATTCTTTGTGTCCTCGCATATCAGAGAGAAAGACTTGAATTCCTCCCACCGCCTCTCTCCGTGACACTCTTTTATCCCCCCCGCAGTTTCTTTGCGCCTCTTAACTCCTCTTTCCTCCTTCACCTTTTCCTCCCACTGCTACACTATAGCCTACCACACTTCCTCTTCTCACCACTACCACTACCACCACCACCTCCTCCTCCTCCAACACCCAGACTCCTTATCGCCCTGCACGACCTAACCAGAGACTCTTCCCGGCCGATACTATGGTCTAAATCCGGCGAGAAACCCCCAGAAAGCTTCGTCGCTGCCCAGGTTCTGCCGATGGACTGGCACCCAGGCAGCTTCATCCATTGAGATTAAGGAGGTAATGGGGAAAAATGGCAAAATCGTTAGGGCTGCCATCTTCACCAACGCCGCCTTGAGAAATAGGAGCATGGAGGAAGAAGATGAAGGAAGGAATGAAGGAAGGCCACCACGAGGACGGAGATAGAGGTAGTGGCGGTGATGGTGGTGGCGGTGGTTGAGAGGAGAATGGTGAGAGGAAAGAAAGGGAAAGAAGGATGTTAGATGAAAGGAAAAACGTCAAGTGAAGAAGGAAAAGATATGTCAAGGAAAAAGAAGGGAAAGTGGAGTGAAAGAGATAGGTAGTGTTGGAAGCGTGGAAAAAGAGAGAAATGTTGAAAAAAAAATGGCAGAGTGAAAAATGAAAAGGTAAAAAAAAAGAAAAAAGAAAACGAAGAGGAAGTGAGAAAAATACATATGCTGAAAACTAGAGTAAAAAAAATATGGAGAATAAAGGATGCAAGGAGGAGAGGAAAAGGAAGAGAAGGCAGCAGAGGAGGAGGAGGAAAAGAGAAAGATATAACCACATTTAATCTTTAATCTGAAAATTGATATTAAAAATGCAAATTAAGGTAAAAAAAAAAAACTAAGAAAAAGAAAACGTAAAACTGAAAAGATAAAGAGAGGCAATGTCACAAGGAAGGCAATAATAATAATAATAATAATAATAATAATAATAATAATAATAATAATAATAATAATAATAATAATAATAAGTGGCCAACAATAAAAAAAAAATATTAGACACGAAACAGAAAAAGAAAAAAAAAATCCCTCAAAAATATAAGGAAAACCAGGCATATCATCTCTCGAGCTCCCTTCTACCCCAAAAAGAGACCCACTGCCCCACACCCCACTCCCCATTCCTCTCCCCATCCGTCCCTCCCCCCAAAAAAAAAGAAAAAAGGAGAAAAAGAAAAAAAAAAGGTCTTCGTTATAATTAAGAAGTTCTGAAGACGGATCATGGAAAGATAATGGAAACACCAAAATGTGGAGAGAGGATACGGAGGGAAAATGCGTGGCAGAGAGAGAGAGAGAGAGAGAGAGAGAGAGAGAGAGAGAGAGAGAGAGAGAGAGAGAGAGAGAGAGAGAGAGAGAGAGACGAAGGAAAAGTAATTACCGAAAAAGAAGAGAGAACAAGACAAAGACGTGAATCTGGAGAAGGAAAAAAAAAGAGGAAAAAAGAAATTGAAAGAATGAACGTTGCAGAAAAGTAAAAGGAGAAAGAGGAGAAGAAAAGAAGGCAGAGAAAGAAGGGAGGAGAAGGATTGAGGAAGATGAGAAATGGGCGGCGTGAGGGATGGCTGGGGTAAGGGAGAGACAGGGTGAAGGATGAAAAGGGTGAGCAATAGACAGCATGAGGAATAGAGGGACACATACATCACGCTTTGTAGGGGAGGAGGAGGAGGAGGAGGAGGAGGAGGAAGAGGAAGAGGAGGAGGAGGAGGAGGAGGAGGAGGAGGAGGAGGAGGAGGAGGAGGAGGAGGAGGAGGGAAACGATAGGTATAGGAAGGAGAAGAAAGGGAATAGATATAAGAAGAAGCAAAGGTAAGAAAGACGGAATGAAAAAAAACGAAAAAAACGAAAAGAAAAGTATAATAAGTAAAAATTAGAACTAAAAGTAAAGGGAGGCAAAAGAGAAGGAAGTAAGGTAAGGAAGGAGAGACGGTAGGGAGATTAGCAACGAAGGGAGGGGTGGGAGAGGTAGAAGGAAGGAGCAGAGGGGCTGGGGGAGGTGGAAGGGGGAGGTGGAGGGAAGGGAGGTGGAGGGAGGCACGGGGCAGGTAAGATCATGAATTATACAACCGCTGAGTCGTCGGCATCAAGGACTTCTGATATAATAAATGACTACAGACGAACGCTGACACGCGGCCGTCCATTAGGCAATTTGGTCCCTCCTTAAGATTGGGCAGCGGGGGGAAACTATGAGAAAAGTTGAGAAAAGTATGGAAGGCTGGAAAGAAACTGAAAGAAGCGAAATACTAGTGAATGAATTATGAAAAGCAGGAGGATGGAAAAAAATATTGAGTGAAGAAGCGACACGTGGAAAAGGTGAGGAAAAGGTGAAGGAAATACGAAAAGTAAGAAATATATGTAAAAAAAGAAAATGTTAATTACAGTCAGAAGGGAATGTACGAGATTAAGGTAGAAGAAAGGAAAGTAAGAAGGGTAATGACAATGAAAAAAAAAAAATCGGTGAAGTAGGTCTACGTAAGTCAAGGGAAAATATGAAAGTAAAAAAGGGATATAAAAAGATAAAACCGTAAAAACAAGATAAGAAAATTAACACGTAAACAAAGAAAACAAGTTTGAAATTAAATGACATAGGCTCCAGAATAAAAACAAAAAACAACAACAATAATAATAATGAAGAAGAACAATGAAAAAAATCAAGACACTTAACGAGAAAACAACAAATAAAAAACAAACAAACAAACACTCCTTCACAAA
>NC_087161.1:23136022-23141022 GCF_035594125.1 Scylla paramamosain | reverse complement strand
AGTGGAGAGACAAGAGACAAGAGAAAAGAGACGGGACGTTGGGATAGACTGAGAGAGGGAGAAAAACGAAGGTAGGCATCCATCCCTGTGAGAAACTTGTCCCATCTTCATAATAAGACCATTGTGACGGGCGGCTCGACAGCTGTGGCCGCGGGGGAGGACCAGGAAATGAAAAGGGAGACGAGGATGGGTAGAGAAGAGAATGCGATGGACGTGTGGCCTCCCCATAACGAGCAAAAAGAGCCAGCGATACGGGACGTTAGACAAAGACATATATGGACACTGAAAAGCGCAAAAATTCGTCAAGATTTGAAGGAGATAGAGAGAGAAGAGGAGGGCTGTTCAGACTGTGGAAGATTTAAATGTTGGGACAAAAAATGAAGTATCTTAGTGCATACATATAAATAAATGGAAGATATTATGAAGTAAGGATAAATAAGTGTTCCAATAACTAAATCATAAGGAGAAAGAGAGAGGACAAGCGGAGGGCGGTTGAAATTATGGGAGAGTTAAACGTTGAGGGTAAAAAATAAGTATAGCGGTAAAGAAATGATAGGAAGGTATTGTGAAGTAAAGGTAGATAACTGTTCAAATCACCAAATCATACAATTCAATGCAGGAAATGAATCGCATGAACTATAAACACCGCCAAACATCAAAACAACTGCAATTAATGACTCCAAACTTAATCCCTTCACTCCCATATCCATAATAGAAAATAAATAAATAAATAAATAAATAAATAAGTAAATAAAATAATAAATATAAATAAATAAAGCACAGTAACAGTAATCTAAACTAACACCACAAACCAAACCAGCTTCTCTGATCAACTGATAGAGAGAGATGCAGAGAAAAAATAGTGATATCACAATGAAATAATTTGATTTGAGAGGAAAAACAATTGTTACCATTACTGCCACCATCATAATAACCTCCGTCTCTTTCTTCTCCACCTCTCCCCGTTTTTCCTTTCCTATTTGTACTATTCATCCACCTTCACCTCCACAATCTCCACCACCACCACCACTACCATCATCACCACCACCACTCGTACCCTCATCAACCTCCATCACTCTTGCCATAATCACCACCATTCCCACCGTCATAACCTCCATCACAACCACGACTACTACTACTACTACTACTACTACTACTACAACTACTACTACTACTACTACTACTCCTCTCCTCCTTGTCATTACTTCTTAGCTACCTATAAAACACCTACATCTAACAACCACCGACCATCCAATTAGCCACATAACCACAATTCTATATTAAGCCACAATCATAACCATCAGCAACAAACATTTCAGTCACCAATCACCATCACAAGACGCAATTTTAACTCCCGGATCAACTTATATTAGCAATACCCTCAACCACCACCACCACCACCACCACTACCACTATCTGCAGAGCGAGCGTGACCACCTGTGTCCACCTGCGTGATTAAGGTGGTCCAGGGAACACGGTATGGTCCAATCTGTGAGGGTCAGCGCCCCCCTACCACTAGTCCCCTTCCCTACCCTTTACCTCTTCTCACTCCCTCCCCCACCTGACCCCTCTCTTCCTTCCTTCCCCTTTAGCGTTTATACATCCCTGTCTTCATAACTCTCTCTCTCTCTCTCTCTCTCTCTCTCTCTCTCTCTTCGGGTTTAATTCCTCCCTCATTTCCTGTCGTGTTCTTACTCATTAATGCTTAGTAACTCTTTTATCTTTATTTTTCTTTATTACTATGCAAAGTTCCATATATCTTAACTACATTCCCTAAATTCCTGCCGGTAAGCTACAAAGTGCAGCTTATAATTACGCTCTCTCTCTCTCTCTCTCTCTCTCTCTCTCTCTCTCTCTCTCTCTCTCTCTCTCTCTCTCTCTCTCTCTCTCATGACGTTCATTGATCGCGAGGCTTTGTAATAACCTCCGTTTGACTTGTAGAATTGGTTTTCAGACAGATGATGGTGATTTAAACTAATTCAATTCACGATCTTATGTCACGAAATTATAAAAAAAAATAATGGAGTATATAATAAAGAAAGAACATGATTGAATTCTGATTTCAGTAGTAGTAGTAGTAGTAGTAGTAGTAGTAGTAGTAGTAGTAGTAGTAGTAGTAATAATATATAGTAAGCATTAAGTTTGGTTTAGGGCTTCTGTGTGTGTGTGTGTGTGTGTGTGTGTGTGTGTGTGTGTGTGTGTGTGTGTGTGTGTGTGTGTGTGTGTGTGTGTGTGTCCCTCAGTCATTGTTTGCTTTGTCCCTTTCATCTCCTACCGCGAAGACCTTATTGTTACGGAGGAGGAGGAGGAGGAGCGCGGGGAGGGGCGGTGACTGTGATGGCGGTGCTCGCGGTATAGTGAAGAGGGAATGGCGGGGAAATTATTATCGTTGTAGCAGTGCATGGCGTAACAAAAGCCAGAGAGAGAGAGAGAGAGAGAGAGAGAGAGAGAGAGAGAGAGAGAGAGAGAGAGAGGGATGAATTAGTAATGCGCAGGTATTAAGCCAGTAGTAACGGTGGTAGTAGTAGTAGTAGTAGTAGTAGTAGCAGTAGTAGTAGTAGTGAGGGTTGCTGGGAAGAAGGAAAACCAGAGGAAAGAAACACACACACACACACACACACACACACACACACACACACACACACACACACTCCTTGGTCTCTGTCTCTCCGTCTCACTGGTCGTGTCAAGTGGCTACTGTGACCTGACTGGACCTGACCCACGAGGCCTCAGGGAAAAAGGGAGACGAGGGGGGAGGGGAGAGGGACAAGGGAGAGTGAGAGGGAGGGGGAAGAGCAGGGGAAGGTGAAGGGCATGTTTAGGGGGCATCTGGGTGGCTGTTTGTGGAGATAAAGGGGGGGGGAGAGGGAAAATGAGCCTAAAGGAGGGAGGGGGAGGGAGGAGGGAAAAGGGAGAAATGGTTGGGGTGAAGGTCAGTAGATTGGGTCACGCTTGTAGGAAGGGGGGGAGGAGGAGGAGGAGGAGGAGGAAAGGGTCTGTTTATCCCACCCCGTTGTCAACAGTCTCTCTCTCTCTCTCTCTCTCTCTCTCTCTCTCTCTCTCTCTCTCTCTCTCTCTCTCTCTCTTTGTTTACTCCGGCCTAGCTGTTGATACTCCTCCCTCCTGTTTAACCTATTCCTTTACTCTCTCTCTCTCTCTCTCTCTCTCTCTCTCTCTCTCTCTCTCTCTCTCTCTCTCTCTAATCCAGCAAAGTCGCAATTTATGGGTCGACGAATGATGGAGGAAGCTGCAGGTGAGAGAAAGAGAGGAAGGAAGAAGTATTAATGAGAAAAAGAGAAGGAAGTGAAGGAGAAAGAAAGAGACAAGCGGTGGAAAGATGAGTGAGAGGATGAGGAAGAGAGAGCGAGAGAGAAAGAGAGAGCTAGTGAAGATGGAAACGGGAGACGAAGGAAAAAAACAGAGTAAGAGGCAATAAGAGGAGCGAATGATGGACGCAGAAGGAGGAAAGAGAGGATGGAAGGAGGTGGAAAGTGAGAAGGAGGAAGAGGAAGTGAAGGAGAGGAGGGAGATGAAGGAAGCATAAGGAGTGGGAGTGGGTTTGGCAACTTTGACCATCAGCTGTACTTTGGAGACACTTCACGAGTTCTGAGGAGGAGGAGGAGGAGGAGGAGGAGGAGGAGGAGGAGGAGGAGCAGTTGTCAAGAGGGTGAAAGAGACCGAAAATAGGTAATAACGAGACTCGGAAAAAAGAGGAAGAAAATGAAAATAAGAAAAAGACGGTCGATGACAGGAAGAAAAGAAAGCAAAAGACAAAAGAATGGAATACCGAAGAGAAAAAAGAAAAAAAAATATATGTGAGAAAAGAGTCAAATAAACAAAGAAGAAAAAAGTATAAAGCTGGATGAATAAAGTTTCCAAAATACTCTTCAGGACTTATATAATCTCTCTCTCTCTCTCTCTCTCTCTCTCTCTCTCTCTCTCTCTCTCTCTCTCTCTCTCTCTCTCTCTCTACCCACACTCCCCGCTATTTAGTCACCGTGGCTTGGTATCACCGTTCAAACATACGCATTTCTACCTACTTTTCACATTAGCCACAAGCCATTACCCCACGAACAGAAGGCGAAGGATACTGTCTGAACTCCTACAAAGCCTCCTACGGGTCCTCGGCTTCCTTGCGAGGCTCACGACAAAGCGAAGTGAGGAAGGGCGCAGAGAGGTGAGACGAGAGACGAGGGAAAGAGAGGCAAGGGGTGGAGCAGAAGAGAAAGGAGAGAGAGAAAGGAGAAAGAGAAAGGAGAGGGAGCTATATTGATACAAAAGCGTGTGGTACGAAACGGGCTTGACTAACCTTAATATTAGTCGTATAAGAGAACGGGGGAAGGTAAAAACGCACTGGTAGGGAAGGGAGAAGGAAAGGCAGAGCGAGGGGAGAGGCAGCCGAGAGGAAAATGACGGATTGTAACAAAGGAAATTTATAGATAGGAAGGAAAAATGGTACACTGATTCTCTTGCATATTCTCAAATCTGGACAGCCAGCAAAGCGACAAGACCCAGTAAACATAAAGACATGAAGTGATACAGGGAAGAAAGAAAGAAACAGAGAGAGAGAGAGAGACGGGAAGAGAAAACTCGAGGACAGATAATAGAGGAGGAGGAGGAAGAGGAGAGGGAAACGTGGGAGAAGAGAAGTGAAAGAGGAGGAAGGAAGGAAGGAAGAAGTCCAAGAAAGCAGCCGTGGAAGTGGAAACGATATCACGTGAGGTAACCAGCTGGAAAAGAGGAAAAAAAGAGGAAAAAAAAAGAGGAAGAGTAGGAGGAAGAGGAGGAGGAGGAGGAGGAGGAGGAGGAGGAGGAGGAGGAGGAGGAGGAAGAGGCGAGGGAGGAGAAGAGAGAGACAGTATCAACAGGTGGAGACGAAAATAGAGTAAATAGAAATAATAAAATAAGAAAACGGGAACAACACTACCTTTACAAAAAAAAAAAAAAAAAAAAAGGAGGTGAAAAAAAAGAAGATATTACAGATGGAATGGAACACAGAA
>NC_087161.1:23126022-23131022 GCF_035594125.1 Scylla paramamosain | reverse complement strand
TATTTTGTTTCCTTTTCCTTCAATTTAAATTTCTCCTTTAATCTTGAAAGCATATTTTTTTTCTTTCCATCTCCAAGAAAAATGGGGACGGATAAGTAAAATTTTCTTGTGTGTGTGTGTGTGTGTGTGTGTGTGTGTGTGTGTGTGTGTGTGTGTGTGTGTGTGTGTGATATCGTCTCTCTCTCTCTCTCTCTCTCTCTCTCTCTCTCTCTCTCTCTCTCTCTCTCTCTCTAATGAAGGTCACGGTATTGTATTTCGTCTAGAAGCGAGACGAACGAGAACAAAACACGTGTTAATCATACATCAGAGAGAGAGAGAGAGAGAGAGAGAGAGAGAGAGAGAGAGAGAGAGAGAGAGAGAGAGAGAGAGAGAGAGAGAGAAAATGAAAAGGCACTACTAACTACGATATTTTAGCACGATCGTAAGTCACATCAGCCTAAAAATAGCACAGAGAGGAAAATGCAATAACAAAACATCATAAACTACTGTGTGCGAGCCAGAATCTATAACACACACACACACACACACACACACACACACACACACACACACACACACACACACACACACACACACGAACACACACACATTACTGCTTTTGATAACCGTAATAAACGCCTAAATACAAAAATAAATTAATTAATGAGGTAGAAGTAATAAGGCAGTAATGATGATAGTAGTAATAATAATAATAATAATAATAATAATAATAATAATAATAATAATAATAACACCTATACATCCGAGAGAGAGAGAGAGAGAGAGAGAGAGAGAGAGAGAGAGAGAGAGAGAGAGAGAGAGAGAGAGAGAGAGAGAAGCGTGAAAATCCGTAAGGTTAGAAAATAATTTAACAACTCAGGGTGGTAACATTGGGCGGCGGGAGGAGGAGGGAGGAAGACAAGGCAGCGAAGGAGCGAGGGAGGGAGGAGGGAGAGAGAGAGAGAGGGGGAGGAGAGCTAAGCCTGGTCGGTCTGGGGATTAAGGCGGCGGTGGTCAACATTACATCTGTCACTGTTTGTCAGGGTTCGAGCCCCGGAACTCCCCGCATTCTCTTCTCTAGCAGCCTAACGCCCTCCTCCTCTCTTCACCCTCCCTTGTACCTTCTTTCCATTTCTCATTAATATTACCCATTGTTCCCTTCTTCCAGTGCCGTTTTTCCTCATGCCTCTTTGCTATGTCTTTTCCCCATTCCTCCTTCCTTCTTCCCTTTCTCATAATCTCCTTAGTTTCCTTCTATACATTCCTCATCATTCCGCCACGTTTCCCTTCTTAAACACCATTACTAATAAACTTATATTCTTAAACGCTTTGGTCTCTCGTAAGAACTACTTTCAAAGGCCAAGGAGATGAATGTCGAGTTTTAATGGATGTTTTCTCCGTTGAAATTACAGAAACCTCATTAAATTATTATTGGAATTATGAAAATACCCTTGAAAACCTTAATAACTTCAAGATCCTGTTAACACTTGAGGTATGAAGACGAAACACTTGAGAACATGTACCATATAGTCTTCTCCCTACCACACCTCCTCCTTATCTATACATTCCCAGCAACCAACATCCCTCCACCGTCACTTCATCTCCTGTAACCTCCTCCCTTCCCTCCCCTTCGCACAAAACCTTTCCATTTCCCCTTCTTCCGCCATAACCTTCCCCCTTCCATCTCCCCTCACCGCCCTAGATTTGATACTGACTCCACCACACGTCTAAACACACCATCCCCTCTTCTTCCGCTTCCCTATCTACATCAACCCCTTCTCACTGCAGGATTTCGCCGCTCACCTGTACAGCACACCTACCTTCCGCATCACCTAGTACTGCATTAACTCTCTCACTCCTTGGCGTGTTAGTTGTCATGATTTTCAGCATTGTAAACTTGTAATGCAGGAATAAAGAGACGTTGTTGCTGTATGTAGGCTTTTATCTTTCATTGTTTGTGATTACTGTAGTGTAAATGAAATGAAGAATAAATTGTGCCAGCTGTAGTGAAATGTAAGGAAATTTATCTCTTAAGTGTTATTTATTTCCGTCTATGTGTTTCTGATTAAGTGACATTCTTTTTTCGATATATTTCACATAGTTTGCGATTATTGTAGAGTTGGAGCAAAATTATTTACTTGTTTGTAAAAGAGGTAAATATTTTGCCATCAGCAGTGAGATGGAAAAAAATTATCTTGAATGTTGTGTATTTCCTTGTGTCTCTTTGTTTGTTACTTTATTTTTATTTAATATTATTCTGTTCGGTTCCCTTATAAAGTCAGAATACTAATAGTTTATTCTCGTGGCTCAATGGCTAATTAGGGTTAATAGAAATAAAATCAAATAATAAAGATATTCAAACTGTATTGTCATGAAACAATAACAGAAGACAAAGCAAGACCTTTTAATTATCTGGCTACTAAAATACTACAGCGAATATAACAAGAGGATTACGGAAAACAAAATGAAAACAAAAATGCCAGGAAAGCCAAAATGAAGTCAGAAGCAATAAGAGGCAGAGAAACTTGGGAGGCAAAAATAACGCAAAACACGAGGCAATTAACGACAAAAATTATAGACCCCCAAAATAAAAACAAAACATAAACTACGGCGCCAAAAATTACCAAACTTGGCTTCCTGGGAATAAAAAAAACAAGAAAAAAAAACAAAATCAATAAAGAAAAATACAAAAAAAAGAAACACCGGCTTTTGAAAAATAAAATACGGAAAAAAATGAAAACAGAAAAGTGTGTAAGTAAGCTCTCAAAAACAGAAGCAACTTTGTCGAGGCCACGGAAAAAAAAAAAAAAACAATTGCGGGACTCGAGAGCAAATCCAGCTGTCTGTCGGAGTTAGGAAGTTGGAGGAAAAGGGGATGGGAGGGAGGGAAGGGAGGGAATAGTGGGAGGAGGGATGGGGATGTAGTGTTGGGAGAAACAGAAGAGGAAGAAGAAGAAAAGGAGGAACAGGAGGAGGAGGAGGAGGAGGAGCAGCATCAGGAGCAGGAGCAGGAGGAGGAAGAGGAGGAGGAGGAGGAGGAGGAGGAGGAGGAAAGGCATCAAGTGGTCTTTCCTAAGTCCTGGACAGTCGCCGCTATCTTCTCCTATTCTTCAGTTAAGTGGAAAATAATATTAAACAACATTAAATAGTAGTAGTAGTAGTAGTAGTAGTAGTAGTAGTAGTAGTAGTAGTAGTAGTAGTAGTAGTAGTAGTAGCAGTAGTAGTAGAAGGAAGAAGGGAAACCAGTTAGTGCCTTTCAGTTTCCTTTATCCTCATTTTTCTCTTCCATTTTCTCCCAGCTCCCAACCTTCCCACTTTGCAATCCACTTCAAAATCCGTAAAGTTAAATCCACAAGGCAATTTTTACCTTGCACAGTTCAATCCCTTTACACCAAACACCAGAGAACCACTGCCGCCTTTCCCTTCCCTTCTCCTCTCCTCGCCACAATATTCCTCCCATGGCTGCCCTCCGCACCTCCTCCCCTTCAAAACAAGCCCATCACGGACCCTTCACTGTACCCACACTCTCTTCCACAATTCCCCACAAAAACTCCACAGACAGTCTTCCCTTCCACTTTCAAGCCACATTATAAACCCTTTCTTCCCCTCCCCATCTCTCCCTTCGTCTTATCGGCCTATCACTTCACATTCCTCCCTTCTTTTCTCTATCTCCCTTCGTCTTGTGGGCCTATCATTTCACAGAATCCTCCCGTCTCTATTTCTCTCCCTCTTTCCTCCCTTCCCTCCCTCAATCTTTCACTACATATCAATCACAATCCTCCTCCCTTCTCACTCTTCTCCCTCTACGTAACACCCAAACATCCTCATCCTCTCTCTCTCTCTCTCTCTTCCCTCTCTTCTTGCCCTCCCTACCACCCAGCTATCCTCCCTTGCCTCCCTTCTTTCTCTCTCTCCCTCTCCCTTCGCCGGCCACCCCCTGAGGCACCCAACGCCCTCCACCCAGAACCTCGCACCTTCACCTTCCGTAATTACCCGGTGGATGCGGATTTATAGAAAACCTCTCGGGGGATTACATTTGTTTTGCGCACAGGATGGAGTGAAGGAAGGAGGCGGCGGTAGTGGTGGTGGTGGTGGTGGAGGGATTGTGAGGGGCGTAAGGAGGTGATAGCAAGAAAAGGGAGAATAACAGGAGGAATGGAGAAATAGGGAAGGGGGATGTGAAAAGGAAAAAGGGAGGGATAGAACGAGTGGTAGTAGCGAGGAGAGGAATAGGTGAAGGTTGAACAGTGATGGGAAGAAGGATGGGAAGGGGAATACATGGGGAAAGATGGAAGATGAACGTTTTAAAATTGAAGACGAGGAAACAAAATGGTGTGACAAGAAATGGGAGTGAAGAGAGAGAGAGAGAGAGAGAGAGAGAGAGAGAGAGAGAGAGAGAGAGAGAGAGAGAGAGAGAGAGAGAGAGAGAGAGAGAGAGAGAGAGAGAGAGAGAGAGAGAGAGAGTTAAAAAAAGACAACTAGGAATGGAAGGGTGTTATAAACTGAACACTAGAAAAAAAAATAAAAAAAGGACGAGGAGGGCGAATAAATAAAACAAAAAAAAACTAAAAAAATGAAGAGGCGAACGTTTAGGGGTAGACAAAAAAAGAAAAAAAGAGGGAAAGGGAAGGGAAGGGTAGGGAATGGGAGGAAAGGGGCGAGACCATACGTTCACCCTCATTCTAAATGCATGAAAAATATAATTCTTCTTGGGAAGGTTGAGAGGACAGAGTGAGGCGATGGGAGGACAAACTCACCTCCACCTCTGTTCTCCTTCACCTCCCCCTCCCCCTCCTTCTCCTTCATACATTTCCCTCCTATATCCTTTCTTTTCCGCCTATTCGAATTTTACAAGTAGAAAGGGAAGGGTAGAAAAAGATTTGGAAGGAGGAAAGAGAGTAGGATGGGAGGGTAAGAGGGAAGGGGAGGGTAAGAGGGAAGGGGAGGGAAAGAGGGGAGAGGAGGGAAGGCAGCGGAGGGAGGCAAACGGAGGGAAGGGGAGGAAAGATTTGAGACCGAGG
>NC_087161.1:23091022-23121022 GCF_035594125.1 Scylla paramamosain | reverse complement strand
ACCGGTATTTTCAAGTAGCACCTGTAATTAAAAGTACACCGAGGGGTAATGATTTAATTTGCATACGTAGAACCAAGTATTCGGGTTATCGATGGTGTTCGAGTGCGTGACCCCGACTTCGGCCTCGGCTTCGTGTGCGGTGCGAAGATTTGCGAGATACTGAAGGGAAAAAGTAAATAGACTGATCAAAAAGGCACAGGTAACGAACTATACATTCCTGGTGGTGGTGCTGCAGGTAAATACTAGATACAAAGACATTAATTACTCGTGTTTTCCAGGTAAGACTAACATTATCAGCATGCTGCATCATAAACATGAAATACGAAGATGAAAACAGCATATACAGTAACAACAACTACACACAACACAAATACAACGCGATGCCAAAGAATACAATTTATTTAAGAGTAAAGTAGAAAGACAACTATGATGGAAGGAAAGTAAGGAAAGAAGCTGCTGGAGAGGAAGGAGGGAGGGAGGGAGGGAGGGAGGGAGGCAAGAAGGGGCGAGGAGTGAGGAGGGTAACACCATCCAAAAATTACGAGAGCATCGCTTCCACGTAAAGGTGAGACCCCACCTGTTCGACACACTTCTTCTCCAGGTGAATTCTGTATAACCCCATCTCTCTCTCTCTCTCTCTCTCTCTCTCTCTCTCTCTCTCTCTCTCTCTCTCTCTCTCTCTCTCTCTCTGACTTTATTTCCTCTCTATTACGTAGTTTTTCAGAGGGTTTTTCCACCAAGATTTTTTCCAAAGTTCTCCCTCCTATTATCTCTCTCTCTCTCTCTCTCTCTCTCTCTCTCTCTCTCTCTCTCTCTCTCTCTCTCTCTCTCTCTCTAACGAAGCTATTTTCCAAGGTGTTTTCCCCAGGCTTGGTTTAGTTTGGGTGGTGCACACACACCGACAGAGATAAACAAAAATATTCCTTCAGCCTCCATCCGAGCAAGCGGTCCACTCACCCTCAAATTTATCGTACCACTATTTCATTATCCTCTCTCTCTCTCTCTCTCTCTCTCTCTCTCTCTCTCTCTCTTACTCTGCTGGCCGTTGAGATTAAAGGTGTGGAGGTAAGGGAGCACTGGTAGGAGGAGGAGTAGGAGTGGTAGGAGAGGGGCAGGGCATATCGGCGTGTTTCGTCCATTTTTACGTGAACCGGTAAGTGCAGGTTAAATGGCTATGAAATACTGAGAAGTGTTTGTACTACTACCTGTTACGTAGCCGGCGAGAGCAAAATAATCATCAGAAAATGGGAAACTGGTAGAAATGGTAGGCACGTGATCTGAACTGACACACACACACACACACAGACACGGGCTTCCATCGATGTAGTGTGTGTGTGTGTGTGTGTGTGTGTGTGTGTGTGTGTGTGTGTGTGTGTGTGTGTGTGTGTGTGTGTGTGTGTGTGTGTGTGCTGCCGCTGCTCTCAAATGCCGGGAGTGACTGTCACCCTCACTCAAACCTTTCCTGTGACGACCAAAGTACGACTTGTCACCACTGCTACCTGGTTCCTGACGTCACCACCACCATCACTACCACTAGCAAAAACATCACCATCATTGCCACTACTTCACCACCCACCACCATCTCCATACCATCACTGTTACTCTCTCACAGAATCACCATCACTACACTGCCACCACTGTAATCAGCATCACGACCTTCACCATCATCGTCATCATCGTCTTTGTGAGCCGTGTGAGGTCAAATACGTTAAAAGGAGTCTATGAAAAGAGCGCTAAGAGAGTGAGCCCAAACATGGAGATATTTCTAAAAGCTTTGGATGTTTAGTGAGTAAGTGCGTGGAAGTTGAGTATATACATGTTAAGATGTGTAATTCTCTCTCTCTCTCTCTCTCTCTCTCTCTCTCTCTCTCTCTCTCTCTCTCTCTCTCTCTCTCTCTCTCTCTCTCTCACTGTTCGCCAAACAACGTCACGATTTTCTATCAAGCATGCGAACTACAACCATCATCACCACTGCCACCTCGCACATACACACAGACACACACACGCACATTTAACACACTCAGCTTAATTAACTTAATCTCCGGCATCCCTACACACACACACACACACACACACACACACACACACAGACACACACACACATCTCTACGTTCCTTAAGGACTCCGCCACCTCCCTTTCCTGATCCTTTCTCGGGCTATCGCGTCCTATATCCTTGACTCGTGTTGCATGCGGAGTCTTCCCTCTCAACACACACAAGTACATTGCCTCTATTCACTCAGCTCCTTGACTGCCTTGGTTTGTTCTCCTGTTTAATAAAACGGTGTAATGTAAGTAGATCAATCCTTTTAGTGTGTGTGATTATGTTTGTGCTCTGAAAGTCATTTATAGTCAGTGAAATTAAGGGAGATGGATTTTAGTGGAATTATCAGTCAGAGTATTAATAAGAAACTATAGCAATAAGTAGGTTTTCGAAAATAATCGACTTATTTTCCTTATCTTGAGTTACATAAATTTCCTTCAGTTGTAAAATACTATACTCGAACAATGATTTTTTTTAATAGTTTATATATTTAACACTATTACCGGGTACTGTGCAGCGCTATTTTTGCTGCTATTCACACCTGTATCCATCGACACCGGTACGGCTGTCTTGGCTCCATTAAACTTTCAGTAAACATCGACCTCTGCAGTTCAATTACTAGCGTACTATCTGCATTGCTATCTTCACTACCCACTAGCAGCCACTTGTACGCACTTAAGTGGAAGTGTACAACCTTCACACACACACACACACACACACACACACACACACACACACACACTATACGTCTACCATGACTAAATATTTCCCAAGAGCCCGAACCTTCACTTTCTTGGTGCGACACGACTCATAATTCTATTTGCAGCGTTATGGCAGCGGTGAACATTAAAATCAAATCACATATCGACATCAAGCTCCATAAAACGCAATCGCTCTTTATGCATTTTGCAACACCTCCAACACAACGCAAAGGGGAACAAACATGACAAATAAAAAGCATGTGAATTAACCATCAGCCTATACCGTTATTTATGGTCCGAAAACATAGGAAGAAAATGACGTACAAATAATAACAGTAATAACAACAACATCCGAGAGCAATAAACGCCACATTGAGATTTCACGAATAATAACTTCACATAAAACACTGATGAATAATGCTGAAAATGACCAGGATCACATACATGTACACACACACACACACACACACACACACACACACACACACACACACACACACGCTACTTTAACTTCACACTCGTAGCAATAAGTGGATCAGGCAGATTTCACGTGAATTTTTGTACACACACACACACACACACACACACACACACACACACACACACACACACACACGTATCTTAATAATGCATACACTTTACACACGTGGGTAGGGGAGTGGCGGTGGTGGTGGTGAGTTGCGTTACTTATTTATTTATTTATGAGAGAGAGAGAAGGACTGGCGGTGCGTGGAAAGTCCGTAGAGTAGAGCGTCAGAGAGAGAGAGAGAGAGAGAGAGAGAGAGAGAGAGAGAGAGAGAGAGAGAGAGAGAGAGAGAGAGAGAGAGAGACTGATATACTACACACGAGACTTCTCACAAAACCGATTGGATAAAGAGCTGCGGACAGGAAGAAAAACAAGAGACAGGCAAAGCGACGGTCGTGGAGATAGAAAGAAAAACAGATGGACTGAGAGATAGACGCTTGGACGCTGGGCTGACCGGGGCAGTGAGCTAGTCCACTTGTTTACTGTGAAAACAACCACGGTGCGCCATCATTTAACATCGTAATTATACACGCACTTCACTCCTATCTCCTTTTTCAAAACCGACTTTCCGCTTTCCGCCCACGAGATCAGAAAGGAGGGAAAAGAAAGACAACCTACAAGTGTTTATTTTCTAGTTTAAGTCGTTCTCTCCTCCTCCACCGCTCAGGGAATAGAATTTAAAGGGATAAACGCGGAAAATGACACCAATGGATTATTTCAAGAGGTTTTTCCAGTTTATTTTTTCACCAGAGCAGTGTTGTTGGAAGCGACACAATTAGTTGAATAATATTTGAAGGCAAACACTTCAGTTGTCATTCCTCTTCTTTCCTTCCTCCCTTCCACAAAACTTGGGGCAGCTGATGGCCCTCAACACACGGATATGGATGAGGAATTGGAGCAACATTCTCACTCGCTTCGTATTGAAGGGTAATTTTATCTTCCTCCTTAGCATCATATTTCGGTGAAGTCTTGAATTCCTACTTGCCTCGTCAATAAGTTCTCTCTCTCTCTCTCTCTCTCTCTCTCTCTCTCTCTCTCTCTCTCTCTCTCTCTCTCTCTCTCTCTCAGTAATCGTGTCAAAGTTGCGTCTCAAAACACTGTCGTCAACAAGGAAACTGACTCAACTGGATTAGAAAACCCGGACAAAACCGCGACAACTTCGGACTTTACTTTAAAAGAGACAGACACTTACCGCTACACACACGCACACACACACGGTTAATACACAGCTTCTCTGTTTATCTCTTCCGCTACGCACTCCTTAAAACACATTCTCATTACACGAACGCAAGGAAAAAAAAAAGACACTCGTAAACACAAAGTAAAGGATTGTAGGAGCAACGCTACACAACTTAATGCTCCACGTCTACGCTTCATCCGCGGCGAAGAGAGAGAGAGAGAGAGAGAGAGAGAGAGAGAGAGAGAGAGAGAGAGAGAGAGAGAGAGAGAGAGAGAGAAGGCAAAGGGATTATTAAGGGAATAAATAAAGGGATAGATATGTAGCTTAAAGTCGCACCGGCGTCTCAACTCCCCGTTTTAACTAAGCCCTCTCACCCCTTATTTCTCTCTCTCTCTCTCTCTCTCTCTCTCTCTCTCTCTCTCTCTCTCTCTCTCTCTCTCTCTCTCTCTCTCCTCGCTTCTCCTTCTCTCCTCTTCTCTCTACCTGATTCCTCCAGCACTTCTCCACTCTAAAAGTTCCCTCCCTAACACTCACTCTACTAGTCCTTAAAAAACTTCCAAAACTTGAGTGAAATGAAGTTTAGAGGGAGTGGCATAAAACACTTGAATATTCGAACTTTTCGTCTACTAAGAGAGAGAAAAGTGAGGTGGCGGTGGCATGGAAGCAGCAGGGGTGATAAGTGGTAATGGAGGAGGAGGAAAAGGAGGAGGAGGAGGATAAGATGGTAGTGGAGGCAGAGGAGAGCTTAAGATTCTGTGATGCATACGTGTGACCAAAACAAGAATCAAGTTAACTCAACGCGGAATACACAAAATTTCTTCTTTCTTTCTCTCGCACTAACATTTACCACCACCACCAACAACAACATTTTTGCCCTTGGTTTTATTATTTACAGAGCATTCCCACATCCCCGCAGCCTACACACACACTGCATTCAGTCAGCAGCGGCGAGGGAATCAGTCAATCCATGGGTGAAAAGTCAAGTTAACTCAGTCAGTCAGTCAAGTCCAGCCACCTTTACGCGTCGAGCCAGCCAGCGACTAACTTCCCGCTACGCCCAACGCTCCGACGCTCCTGGTTCCCGGCACCGTTCTGGCTTAATTCCCCGACAGCGTCTCCCTCAACACCCACGGCGAGTCACTGCGTCCACGCCGTCACGAGGCTGCTGAATAATACGCCATGTGGTGCCTGCAAGCTCCCACGTGTCGCCAGGACGGACGCAAATGAAGGGTGTGGGTTAGGGAGAATATGGGTGGATAGGAAGGCCGAAAAGAGAAGTAGGCAGGAATGGGAAGAGAAAGTTTATAAAGAGACATCGGCTTTAAAAACTTACCTTTCATCGCACAGGTGTTGTAGACTAATAAACACTGGAGATCCGCGGTAATTGCCTTATATCCATGATCATCAACGTGCGACACTCGTGATTGGGATCTTTCAGAAATCAAGTTCCTTCACAAAACGAGAAAACCGACCGACACGAAACTTTCTTTTTTCTCTCTACCTTTCTTTCTCTCGCTTCCCTTCTTCTATCGCTCTCTATATCCTTCTCTCTCTCTCCTCTCCTCTATCTCTCTCCCTCTCCCTCTCTCAGCGTCGCGGTTCTCGTGTTTCACCTCACAAACTCCTCAAAACTTTCCCTCGTGACTAAGAGCAGAAAAAAGCGCATTTATCTTCCGGTTCACGTGTCTCACTTTCCAGTTAGCACTCTGATACATCCATGGATTCCCGCCGAGGCCACTCAGTCCATCGTCCATCCACCCAAGGAACACAAGCTCAGAGGGTGCTGCACTCGGAGGCAAGGAGGCAGAGTCCAGGGGAGCGGCGCGGCACACGTCCTCCCGCCACCAAGTCTCACTCGACACTGAGAGTTGGCTGGTCCCAGGGTCGTGAGGAATGTTAATGAGCTGGTTCCCCTCGCCGTCCCCAGATGGAGCTTTTATCGGCGTGTGTCGGCAGCGGCGGCGGCCCACACCTTACCAAGAGAGAGAGGAGGAGAGAGGGAGAGAAGGAGAGGAAGATAGAGAGGCAGACAGAGACGTTATCCTAGATTAATTCCCCCGTGATCTTTGGCCGCTCCAGCAGCATAGAACGTCCCACGACCAAGCTGGCGACTGTTTTACGAGACCGGGCGGGACCCTAGGCAGGCCAGGGCTCGCGGGGGACCGGGCGAGGGAGGCAGGACACGTGGGCAGACTGAGGGAGGCGGCGGCGAAGGAAGGAGCAGCCGGGGTGAGTGAGTGAGGTGAGGGCGGGCGGGCGGAGAGGGACGTGTGTGATCTGCAACGTGTAAGCGAGTCTTCTTCCTCTTACTCTCTCCGTCTCTTACTCTTCTAACACTTGGTTCTTCTTCTCTAACGCTTCTTCCCTTGCATGCACCGCCTACTTACTTATCTTTTTTCTAGCTCGTGTGTTCTTCCTCGTCCCGGTTCTTCTTTTTATTTTTGCTCTTGTTTCATTTCATCTACCACCACCACGTCCTCTTCTTGTTTTTGACTAGTTCTTCTTCGACGTCTTCCACCTCCTCCTCCTCCTTCACTTTGCCGTCCTCTCCCCTCTCATAACTCTGCCTCTGCCCTCCCTCCCGTTCCTCATCAGCCACCGTGACTTCATTCCTCACTGCTCTCAGTCGCCGTTTCTTCCTTTATTCTGTAGCACACCACGCACCTTCAAGTGATACCTCGTGCCTATTGTAACTCTCTCTCTCTCTCTCTCTCTCTCTCTCTCTCTCTCTCTCTCTCTCTCTCTCTCTCTCTCTCTCCACCAGCAGGTCCGCTCTTTACTCTGTCATGTTTGTCATCGTCCTTCTTTATTTTCTCCTTCAATCTTATTTCCTCTCTCTCTTTCTCTCTTTCTCTCACACACTCGCTCCTCTTTTCCTTCATCTCTTTCTCCTCCATTTCTCCGCCTCCTTTGCCTGCTCCTTCACTCGCCAAGACTCCGTGATACTCAACGCCCGGCGAAAAGTGAGCGAGGGAGAGGAAAAAAGAGAGACAGGAGAGGAAAGATAAATGTGACTCAATGGAAATGCGAAAAGTGAAACCTGTGTACGTTGAAGTTTAGATATTGACGCGCATTGCATATGTAAGTAAGTGCCTGTGATGTGTGTGCGTGCTTGTGTGCGTACTGAGAGACTCCGTGTGCACCTACAGTGGCTACATGTGCGTGCGTACAGTACAATGATACATGGATAAATACACAAAGAACTATTTCTGTAAGACTTGTGCGAGTATTCATGGTTTGATACATAGATAAAAGAGATTAAAATGAAATTCTATAAAGAGAACCTATTCATGGCTTCTCGTTATTTTTTTATGCCTTTTAGTGCGAGTAGTTTTGACGCGCATTAACAAATGAACATCGCAATGCGTGCCAAGTGTTCTAGCCGTGATGTAAGTACGAGGAAATAATCAGTAAATGACGCCATCAATAAGTGAATCAATAAACATAAATGGATAAAGTGAACCAATACTACTATAAATAAAAAAAATAAACTCACTTATAATTATTAATCTCCATATATTTTAATCGTGTGTTCCGCAGTGATCAAATTATGTTTAGTTAGGTGCTGGTGTGGTGACTTGAATTTGCAGTGCCTCTCTCTCTCTCTCTCTCTCTCTCTCTCTCTCTCTCTCTCTCTCTCTCTCTCTCTCTCTCTCTCTCTCTTTCTCTCTCTCCGTCAAAATATAATAGAATCTACATCAATAATACTGAATATTTCGGACAGAATACCCGACTTCATTCACCGTTTTAACAAGAACATGTACGGAACTTGCACTTACAAAATAGAGATAACAGTTACAACAACAACAACAACAACAACAACAACAACAACAACAACAACAACTACTACTACTACTACTACTACTACTACTACTACTACTATTACTACTACAATTATTACATCTATCAATAACTACTATCTTTACTACAACAACCAAATAATTATGATATAACTAGCAAAACACCACCACCACCACCACAAACAACAACAACAACAAAAACAACATTAACAACAACAACAACAATAACAACAATGATAACAATAAATCCAGCCTCCAGATTATTAAGTTAGCAGTCTTGCCACGCCGGACGCTGATGTATGCACGCCCGCGCCTCCGTGACCGCGGCTAACTCGCTGACAGCACCCCACAGAACACAACGATTATTTCTTCGCATTGCTATATTGCCCACCGCCCACCACCGCCGCTCACTCCTCTCCCACCGTCACCCACCGCTCCTCGTCTCCCACCCTCTCCTCTGTTGGCCTTACCGCCGCTTACTATTAATCTGTGATCCGCTTACCTCTCCCCACCGCCAACTGATCCAGCCACCGTCGGCCATCGTGATCCCAGTACTCTAATCTGATCCATATTCCATCACCAATCACTTGTTCACCTAATTTGTCTACTGCATATTGGTGATCCAAGCAATACATCGCTGATCCACCAAACACCTTAAGTTATAGGTTATCAATCCAGTGCTCTCTGATATACACCGCTGATCCACGCAACAATTTCCGCGACACATCGCTGATCCACCCAAATCTTCTACCGCACACCACTGATCCACATAAAACCATGCACCGCTTATCCATTTAACGTCTTTCCACCATACACGAACAATCCACTTAGTAACTTCTACATATCGCTGATCCACACGAGAAATTCCACCACACATCGTTGATCCACCCAACATCCTTCCACCACACACACAATCCACTTAACACCTTCCGCCACGCACCGCTGATCCACACAACAAACTCCGCCACTCACCGCTGATCCACATAAAACCTTTCACCACACACCGCTCTGATCCACTCAACACCTCCAACTCCCACCGCGTGTTTACCGAACAATTTCCACCACACAGCGCTAATCCACATCAAACCATCCACCCACCACTTTCCACCACACCACAAACCTACGCAATACCTACCACACACCACTATCCCACCACTTTCTACATAACGAGTTCACCTAACACCTAACCACACACATACACAGGCGGTCCACACAACCACCTTCCACCCTCCACTGCCTCGTCGCACGGAGCCCACCGCCATCACGCTACCACCACCACCACCACCACCACCACCATCACCACCGCCAAACAGCGAAACGAGAGACAAATCAAAAAGGAAATTCTTGTTTACAGCTGAGGGAAAGATTCTTGCATAGAGACAAATAATCCGAAACGCTGCAATCTTCCCGAATCCGGCGCGAGGAAAATTCAACATCATACGATCGGCGTTTTTATTGGTGTTTTCCGACCGATTTCTGATATCGGAGGTATTAGCGTAAACATTTGCTGATAACTGAGATAGCTAGGGATAACTGGAGATCGCCAGCCACCGAATACACAAATGCCAGACAAATATAAGAAAGGGAATTATCAAAATGATCAAATAAAAAAGATAGATAAATATAATAATGCTAATATGAGGTTGCTATTCTGTGATTTTCGGGAGAAGAGAGAAGGAAGGGCCGTGTTTACCTGCGCGCCGTGTTGCTCACCGCTGAACCAAACACCACACGCCCCCACACTCCGAGGATTACACCACCTGAGCCCTCTCACTGGTAGACACACTTTCCCCCTTATTAAACAGATATTTTCAGATAATAATTTTCATATTGTGGTCTCTTGAAATAGCTCTATATGCCAGTAAAGACAAAATCGTGTTATATTTCTACTTTTCTGTGTGTCTGTGCAAGCAGTTGTAACAATACTCTGAATGTTAACGAAGCAAGACCACACCAGTAAAAGGGTTAAAATTATATCCGATTACATATCCAGAGATTACATTACACGCCTAAAAGATTACACAGCACTGCACGTTACGAAACTTCGAAGATTATAATAATGAAGATTGTATAGCATTTTAAATACTACATAGCTTTATCATAGTTATATTAGATTTATAAGTATTACACCCCTAAAGATTATACGACAGTGCGCATTACATAGCCGAAGATTATATTATGTTGTACAACAAAAGATTACACCGCAAGAACTATTACACCTCCAAAGATTATATCAGAGAGCAAATTACATCCACAAAAATATTAAATCGCATTGGACATCGTACTGCTATAAAAAATTACCTTACAAAATATATTACACCCCTAGAAATTATATTACACGTCACAATACACTTTTAAGAATTATATTAAACCCCACACAACACGCCTCCCCTGCCCCCCCATAACAAAAAAAAAAAAAAAAGGAAAAAATGCTACTCAAAATACACATATCCCTCCAAAATTACACCAACAGTACATTACACCCCCTAAAGATTACATCAACACACACAGCACCCTCCCTAGATTACATCACTGGTTACAATATACCCCCACAATCCCTCTCCGAATAGTCCATATAATCCCAAATTACACCCTTAACAACCTTAAAAATTACCATCAACACGCATTACACCCCAAAAGATTATATCACACCGGAGAATTACAACAACCAGATTATATCACATACAAATTACAGCTCGTAAACTATACACCAAAGATTATATATATACACTAAATATACTGATTACAGTAGACAAATTATACATCGTAATACCGATCACACGCAGCTAATTACTACTCCAGCGTAGTGATTACACCCACTTGATTATATAGGGCCAAGAAATTACTCCCCCTGCTGATTGTTAACCGAGGTATATTTTAATTACATACACTGCATTACTTCAGACAGATTTCAGGCTTAAGTTAAAGAAGTGTAATGCGAAATTCTAGAACGCTGTTGAGTCTTTAGTGATTAAATTAGAAGGAAGCAAAGAAGAGAAGATGATAAATAAAACTGAAGGTTCTAATACGTTATAGATAAAAGAGTTGTGGAATGTAGATGAATTTGGTAATTAAACTAGGAGGGAAGGAAGAGGAGAACATGATAACTAAGACTGGTACAATAGATTCTAATACGTTATAGATAAGAACTGTGAAATGCGGATAAACGAGGGGATAGTGAATAAGATAAAGAGGCAATAAATAAAACAAAGAATATTGATCACACGAAAACTAAGACTGATTCATTAAAAAAAATAAGAATAAGAAGAAGAAGAAAAAAAAAAAAAACAGAAAACGCAGGTACATGAATAAATAAAAAAAATAAGGTAAAAAATATGATAACAATAAATAAAATAAATCAGTAAACAAATAAGAAAATAAAATCACGAACTAAAACACTGAAAACAAACAAAAATATAACAACAACAACAACAACAACAACAACAACAACAACAACAACAACAACCACTGAAACAAAACTACATACCTACGACAGACGGAGGAGATCCCAAAATCATAAAATCATCTACCTGGAGGAGGTTTGAGCCCAACAGGTGAGGGAGGCATATGGCAAGCGTCACACCTGGGCTAATTAAGGTGAGGTAAGGTGTAGGAGGGAGTGAGGGAGGGAGGGAAGGAAGGGGTTGGTGGAATAGGAAAAAGGTGGGTGGTATAAGATGAATGAGGCGGCCTTCTGGTGGTTGATAGGGTATGGAGGTGGATGAGAAGAGTGAGGAAAAAGGGTGTGGAAGAAGGATACTGGTGTGAAGATAGAGGAGTGACGAAGAATAAGAAAAAAAATAAATAAAAGGTGTCAAAGGTGAGGGAGAAAAGGTGAAGAGAATGAGTGACGAGAGAGAGAGAGAGAGAGAGAGAGAGAGAGAGAGAGAGAGAGAGAGAGAGAGAGAGAGAGAGAGAGAGAGAGAGAGAGAGAGAGAGAGAGAGAGAGAGAGAGAGTTTATTATAAAGGTTGTTAAGGAAAGAAATAGATAAGGATGACTGATTTATTGCTGCAAGGCGCCACATCGCAAGGCAAAAAGAGAAAGAAAAACCAAGAACTGACATCGCACGGTAGGAGAGAGAGAGATTAATAAACTCGAAAGAAAATTTATTACATATCATGAATACAATAACGCAAAAATACCCTTATGTCGATTGAAAATTAAAGTGCAGCTTGGGAAAAAAAAGATAATTGAAACGAGATGAATTCAGAGGGAAAAAATGTGAAAAAAAAGAAAATGCAGAGACAAGCAAATCAGTGAACACCGTAAATCATTTAGTCGTAAACGCCACAATTGTATCTTAAGAGCGCAACACGAACACGAGGATGAGCGATAGTGGAACAATGTGGCGAATACCTGTGTAGTCCAATATGGAAGACACTCAGGACTCTTCCACAGAAAACCAGATGCGCGGGATGTGTGGAAATACTAATGATTAACAGAAAAACAAAGCAGGTAATAATGATGTGAAAAATTTCTTAATAATTAGCATGTAGATGGCGCAGAAGGTATGTTCGCAATCCACGGTCGCCATTATTACGCACTCATGGAAAAAAATAACGAACACAAACCGTATCTGAAGGTTCCTCCAAGGCTGGCGAGGCGACACTGACGGAGAGTGAATAAAAAAATATCTAATTAAAATACATTAAAGTCTAAATCTGACTTGTTGGGGTGACTCTGGTATGTTATTATTATCCAAAATATGCTAAACATCCTCTCTCTCTCTCTCTCTCTCTCTCTCTCTCTCTCTCTCTCTCTCTCTCTCTCTCTCTCTCTCTCTCTCTCTCTCTGTGTGTGTGTGTGTGTGTGTGTGTGTGTGTGTGTGTGTGTGTGTGTGTGTGTGTGTGTATACGAATATGTATGCATGTTTGTGTATGTATATATGCATGTATATACACTTTATAAGATACTCATATCTCCAAGAAAGAACAAAGAGACAGGAAGAGAGACAGACTTACAGATATAGGAAGACGCACAGACAGAGAGATAATATACTGCCTATTAATACAAGAAAAAAAAAATAAAAATAAAAATAAATAAAGAAAGAAATAAAAAATAAATAAGAATAAATAAATAAATAAATAAATAAATAAATAAATAAATAATAGCGCTAGGAAAGATAAGGAAAGCGCAGAGATTATGTGTAAAAGCTGTAATAAACAACGGAAGGACGAGAGCGAAGGCGGAAGGGTGTTGGAATGACATGCTTGAATAAAAAAGAGGAGATACAGAAAAAAATAAATAAATAAAAATAAATAATAATAATAATAATAATAATAATAATAATAATAATAATAATAATAATAATAATAATAAAAGAGTGTTGAGGGAATGCCAGAGCCTGGGAAAGAGGGCAAAATCAGGGACAGGTAAACGATTATGGGTAAGAAGTGTAGAGAGGGGATGAGAAAGGGGGGAAGGCGTTGGTGCTTCACATGAAAAAAATGAAGGGGGAGGAGGTGCTTGGAAATGGAGTGTGAGGGGGAGGCTGTGAGAGAGGACAAAAAAATAGAGAAACGCAAGTAAGGTGGAGGTGCTGCAGGGAATGGGGAGTGTGGGGAAGTGGGGAAGCCATGGAGGAAGCTCGGGAGGGTAAAGAAAGGAGGGATATTGAGAACGGGAAGGGTGGAACAGAAGAAGAAAAAAAAAAAAAAAGAAATAGGGAGATGGAAGAGTGGGAGAAGGGAAGAAAGAAAAAGGGGGATATGGGAAGGGAACAGAAAGAAACAAGCAATACATGAGAGGAAGCACAATGGGAACAAGTCTCAACAGGTACAAACATGCACAGCTCACTTCTACTAATGGATTAACTCACGCCATTATCTCGCAACGCAGACACGAAGACATGAGTGTACGTATATTTAGACTTCTTTTATATAACATTATCATTCAAAGCGAGCACTGTTCCATTTCATCCTTTACAACTTTACAACCTCTTTCCCTCCCCAAAGGAAAATACGTGAAAAGCTGTTGTGTTGCACCATTGTTTTCTTTTTGCGCAATAATATTTAGGCTTTAAATAATTTAGTAGTAACTTTAGAGAAATATTAAATGTGCTTTCTATACGTTGCAGCTAATCTCTCTGTCCTACACGACAAAATAAAGGTACAGAGAGAGAGAGAGAGAGAGAGAGAGAGAGAGAGAGAGAGAGAGAGAGAGAGAGAGAGAGAGAGAGAGAGAGAGAGAGAGAGAGAGAGAGAGAGAGAGAATTGCTAACAAGAATATTTTTACTAAGTATTTGGATTTCTTGCGTAACATTAACATAAAGACAAAACACTCCTCTCAATTAATTTCAACTAAAATCACCTCACACCAAGTCTACAGTGATAATAATAGAAAAAAAAAATATATATAGAGCATTTGAATATTCTTGATCAGCGGCTGTAATACTGTGGGTGTTGTCCTTGCTGTTGTTGTGGGGGCGAGCACGCGCGTGTGCCATGCGTGCTTTTAGAGTTCTCAAACTTTCTATGTATAGTTTTGCGGCGAGGTAAAAATTGCATATTCATATTAGCAGCGAACTACACGAACAAAGTCAACTGAACAACAACAATAGCAGCAGCAACAATAACAGCAAGGAGCGACGGAACAAAGAAACCGACGCACAACTAACGATAAAAATGACAACAGCAACAGCAACAGCAACAGGGTGAGCGGGGGTATTGAGCCGTGGTCTTAAAAGTGAGGCTCTCTCTCTCTCTCTCTCTCTCTCTCTCTCTCTCTCTCTCTCTCTCTCTCTCTCTCTCTCTCTCTCTCTCTCTCTCTCTCTCCTTTAAACACACTCACACACACATACACACGAAAACGAGAGAGAGAGAGAGAGAGAGAGAGAGAGAGAGAGAGAGAGAGAGAGAGAGAGAGAGAGAGAGAGAGAGAGAGAGAGAGAGAGAGAGAGAGAGAGAGAGAGGAATGGGACAGGATACAGAAGAGAAAAAGAGATAAAAGTGACACGAACACATGACTGGAATGTGAGAAAGAAGATAAAAAGCAAAGGAGGACGAGGAAGAGATCCAAAAAATAAATGCGCCGGTAAAAAAAAAAAAAAAAAAAATGCAAGGAGGGAAAACTGCGGGAAAGCAAGAGAAAAATTATGAAAGGGTAACTTATTCTCTCTCTCTCTCTCTCTCTCTCTCTCTCTCTCTCTCTCTCTCTCTCTCTCTCTCTCTCTCTCTCTGTTATTAGTCAATACCTTTCTCAGTACTTCTTTAGCTTTCTTCCATTTTTTTTAAATAATTTTGTTTTCGTAATGCTAATCTGTCAATTAATCAATCAACTTTCGTTTTGCTTTATATCTATTCCTACATCTTTCTTTTTTTCTGCTATGCCTTACTTTTCTCTCTCCTCTCCCATCACTTTTTTTTTATTTGTTTCTCTCTTTTTCTCTCTGTTCTTCCCTCCACTACCTTAATTTTCTTTCTTTCACTTAATCTTAATTTTTCTCCTTCCTTTACTTTCTTTTCCCCTCGTCAATCTTTCCTTACTTTTCTTTTTTTATTTCCGGCATCAACATCTACATTTTCTTTACTCTATTACCCTTCTTATCTAACTATTCCCATTCTCCTATTCCATCTTTATCTCCCTTTTTCCCTCCTCCCTTCCTTTCTTATCTATGCCCCTCTTTCCTTTTTCCCCTCCCCTATTTTTACCTATTCCCCTCTTTCCTTTTTCCTCTATATCCTCCCTTTAACCTCCCTTTCCCACTCCCTCCCTTTACCTGCCTGTCCCATATACCCCCTTTGACACCTGATATCAAAACACATCATTACCATCTCCTGTCATTAACCTGCGCGTCACTGGCCCCGCACAGGTGAGTAGGTCTCTCCTCCCCCCAGCTTACCTGTCGCCTCATTACACCTGGCGCTTCCTTCCTTAATTATATTCACCTAGGTATGAAAACAGTTAATTGCCTTTCATTTCTCCAATATAGGGTAATAATTTTAACTCGGAGATTATTATAGAAAAAAATGGTAATATAGAGTGAATGTTTTGATGTTTTGATGTGTTTATTTTGTTGTGTTTTTTTTTGTGTGTGTTTCGTTGCATGTGTTGTTCAATTTGTTTGTTTATGTATGCACGTTTTATTTATCTATTTTTTTTTTTGTCACATGTTGGTTATGTCTCATTATCACTGTTAGTATTTTCATTCTGTTTCATGAAAGAGTTTTATGGTGAGTGTCTTGGTTTATTAGCTTATATATATATATATATATATATATATATATATATATATATATATATATATATATATATATATATATATATATATATATATATATATATATATATATATATATATATATATTTCTTTTTACCTTTTCATTTTATTGCTCTGCGTTAATAATGAGCTTTACAATTATACACGTACATTTATACCTGCAGCATATTTCATTAAAGGGTTAGAAATACAAGCTAACATATTCTAGTTCACATTCATATTCGTAAGTTTTCCATTACTCCATGTTATGTTTAGCAGGAAATTTGTATTACACTTACCTCCTTTGTTCATTAGCTTCTGCGTTGCTTACATCATATATTTTTTTTCAGGAAATGTTAATACACATGTTATTATAATTCAATTTCCGTGCGTTTCATCACTGTCGTGCGTAAACATTTACTGCTTTGCGTGAAAAAAATAAACTCTGAGCCACAGGTAACCGTAATTAGTTTCCAGCTCAGGTGAATCAAGTATGTCAAGGGAAAGGTAAACGTGTTATTCTTATTTGTCACCTTATGCTTCTTGATCACACCTTCATTCTCTCCCCTAGTTCTTATCCCGCTATCTCTCTCTCCCTGGCTCCTCTGTTTATTACCTTCATCTCCCCTTCCTCCATTCCTTTCTCTTTTCCCCTTATACAAACAAACCACGAAGGCGCCAGAAATGGGTGAAGATGACGAAATACCTTAAATATAACGTAATTTCGTGCGTATTTCCCCATTTCCATAGAGAACGATCTGCCTCACCTCTACCTGGAAATAGAAGAGAGGGGGGAAGAGGAGACTGCAATAATAACAAGACTAGTAAATTTTATCTCCTACCTGAAGCAGCATACTAAAAAAACTACAGCAGATCCCCCTCTTCCTCCTCTCAGGCCCGTCAGTCTATAGAAGGGGGGTCTATAGTGATAATATTTTCCTTTCTGGTGGGTAAGCTCGTCCATAATTAGTTCTCACGGGACTATGAAGGTTCAGGCGTCCGGAAGGGAAGCGCTCGACGGCAGGTGAGGCGAGGCGAGGCAAAGGTGAGTTCAGGTGAGTACAGGTGAGGTGAGGTGAGGCCGACATGTGTGTTCTGCTCTTAAAAGAAAGAAAAAAAAAAAAAAAAATCTGCTACACACCTGTATTGTTTAGCGACTCTCTCTCTCTCTCTCTCTCTCTCTCTCTCTCTCTCTCTCTCTCTCTCTCTCTCTCTCTCTCTCTGAGGACGCAAAGAGGCATATTTTCAAACACACGCGGCGTAAGTTTTCCCTCAAGTCTCCCACTGTGGGCGCCGCCGGACACAGCACGTAGGAGACTATGTAAGTACGTCCAGGGCGGTATTTTCCACCACCTGCGTTACATCCCTCTCAAGGTAATTGGTACACACACACACACACACACACACACACACACACACACACACACACACACACACACACACACACACACACACAGTCAAACTTGCAACACATTTTTTTTCGCTCTCCCGCCGCGCCGTCTCCCGGGCGTTACATAATGCAGCGGCGACCACCAGCACGGGTCTCCTAGAGGCACTTCTCCGTTTCCTTAACTTTATTCTACAGAGTTACTCTCTCCGTCCCTTCCTTCCTCCTCCCGCCCCTGTACCTTTCCGTTTTAATCTTTTTACTTTAAGACGAAGATGTTTTACGTGATTTATGTGGTTATGTGATGACCTCATTGATGTTATATGTAGCAATACAATATGATAACTTTTAATAGACATATCTTAAAATTTTGCTGCTTTCTGAAAATATTATCAATCATTTTATTTTCTATCCCTCTACATTCGATTTCGTTGAAGTGAAAAAAAGAAAAAAAGAGACAGGTGGACAGACTTAGCCCCTTTAATAATAAAATAAATACAGCCACGTAGTTTATAAATATGTGTACATAGTACTGAGTAGGATAATATCTGTTGAATTCTAAGAATAACAGCAACAGAAGCAGCAGCAACAGCAGCAGCAGCAGCAGCAACAACAACAACAGCAAAAGGAACAACAGCAAAAGGAACAACAACAACAACAACAACAACAACAACAACAACAACAACAACAACAACAACAACAACAGCAGCAGCAGCAGCAAAATAAGTTACAATAAAAAACCCCATCAGTTCTGACTAAGTCTCCGGCTGCTGGTGCTACTGTTTATGATAAAAAATGAATAACATTTACCTTCCAGGGCCGGCTTGTGTTCGGTGTGAGCTGTGGTCCTCCTGCCTCAAGGGACCACCAGCGCCGCGTCCCTCATTCCACAAACACGTGACGCGGTGGTCCTCCTCCTCCTCCCCCTCCCGGGCCTCCCAACTGAGAGACACTGAGAAAGATGAAGGACAGCGTGAGAAACATGGATACTGTGTGAGAACGACAAGAAAGCCATCAGGTCCAGTGTGACGTACAGACGAAGAGGAAAGAAATATACAATATAGTAATTAAATTTTCTTATGTTCTTGTGCTATAGCGCCAATAACCAATTCTTGCTGCATTTTTTTATTTTATTTTCAGTAGTCTTATTTCAAATCTCGCTTATGACTTGAAAAAGAAAAGAAAAAGAAAAATGGAGAGAACAGTACAAGGTCCTCTTAAAAAGACACTTTTAAATACTGGCTTACGTGAAATTAAAAACATTAATTCCACTGGCAAATAAAGTCAGTTTTTTTTTTTTCACATTTTGTATTTGCTACATTTCTTATAGTAGCAGTTTCTTAAGTAATTTAAAAATTTTCCAAAAATGTTCAAGTCTTCCGTCATTACTTGACTTCTCTTCGCTTATTTCACTCATCCACTCACGCTTCCTTCCACAGAGTTGGCACTGCGGGGACATCAAGGAGGACCCAACAGGACTCTCTCTCTCTCTCTCTCTCTCTCTCTCTCTCTCTCTCTCTCTCTCTCTCTCTCTCTCTCTCTGACTGCCAGAAAGATGATGAAGAAGAAAGGCAAGAAAGGCAGGTTTAATAATTATGTCAATTAGCTTCGTCCTTTGTCTGTTGAGTAGGAGGAGGAGGAGGAGGAGGAGAAGGAGGAGGAGGAGGAGGAGGAGGAGGAGGAGGAGGTTGCAGGAAGGGAGCAAGAAAATAATATAGAAAAAAAAATCCTGATGATTATGATAATGACGACAACGAGAATGAGGACAAGAAAAAAAAAAGGAGGGAAAAAAGAGAGAAAAAAACAATGACAACAACAGCAGCAAAGAAGACGAGGACGAAACGATTGAGGATTACAAATAATGAGAGAATAAGTAACTAAGTAAATAAGAAGAAGAAGCTCCTCGAGGTAATTATGTCTTAAAGTAGTGATGGACGCGAACAGAGATGACAAGACGCACAGGTGAGAAATGTAGCAAAGGTGTGTGTGCTTTACCTGTGTGTGTGTGTGTTTGTGTGTGTGTGTGTGTGTGTGTGTGTGTGTGTGTGTGTGTGTGTGTGTGTGTGTGTGTGTGTGTGTGTGTGGTGTGGTGTGTGTGTGTGTGATAACGAGAAGGTAAAAAATAGAGTTGGAGTGGGGGGGAGGGAGGGGGGCAGAAAAGTTTACAATAGAGACCAAATCACTACGGTGTTATTTAAAGCTTCACTAACCTTGACCTTTCACCTTTGACCTCGTGACCCATTGCACACATGAAGCTGAGAGGCCAATTCCCACACAAACACACACACACACACACACACACACACATACACACACACACACACACACACACACACACACACACACACACACACACACACACAGAAACGGACCCAAAAACAGCCTGAATACACAATGGCACAATGAATGACGTACAGACAGACAGATCAACAAAGGGACACACACACACACACACACACACACACACACAACACACACACACACACATCTGGGAAACGTGTCCATCCTTTAAAATCAAACGGAAATTAGGGAAGTGTGACCCAGGTATAGGAATTTCATGCATCTTGACATTCCACATTACTCATACTTCGAAGGGGAGGAGGAGGAGGAGGAGGAGGGGAGAGGGAGAGGACATATAGGGTACATAGGAAATACCTCTGCAATATGTAATTTATCGGTGGTCAACGCCATAAAAAAAGGTGGTACTGAAGATGAACGCGAGGCTTGAAAAGGTAACAAAGGCGTAACATAGAGGCTCGTTAACCTTTGCACCTGTGACGCAATACTCCCTAAGTACTCCTCTTACACATCCTACTCCTACTCCTCCCACTCCTACTACTCAAGTCCATCCTATCTATCCCCACGACCTTGCCCTCTCCTTCCCTACCCATTCCCTACCCTAACCCTCCCCCAGTGGTCAGTGGTCATGCCCCTGGGAGTCGAGACGATGTGCCCAGATTACACCTGGAGGCGGCGCCGTGCTAATTGGGGGCCGGCCAGGTATTTCCTAATCCGCTATAGGCCAGGTAAAGTTACACAGTGGGTGGAGGGGCGGAAGTAAGTGGGTGTTCTGGTATGTTGAATTGTGTGTTTGGGTGTGTTTTTGTATAAACTGTGTGTGTGTGTGTGTGTGTGTGTGTGTGTGTGTGTGTTAATTGCTCTCTCTCTCTCTCTCTCTCTCTCTCTCCTCTCTCCTCTCTCTCTCTCTCTCTCTCTCTCTCTCTCTCTCTCTCTCTCTCTCTCTCTCTCTCTCAAAGCAACAAAGGTTAAGGAAAGCAAACACGCAAAACATGAGTAACAGTTAAGATCAAAGGACAGATGAGGAGAAAACAGCGAAAGAAAAAGAGAGAGAGAAAAAAAAGAGAAAAAAAAAACGAGCAAGAAGAAGAAAAGATCAAATTTTTCACCTGTGGAAGAAGGCAAATTAAAGGTGTGAAAAGTAACCGAGGGAGGAGTAAAGGTGATAAAAAGAGGAGGGATACGGGAGAGAGGGAAGGCAATGAGGAATGTAGGGGAAGAGGACGAGTGTGGGAAGAGTGTGAGGGGAGCGAAGGGAAATGCATGGGGAGATAAGGAAATGCAATAAAAACTAAACATGGGGACAGATGAAAGAGGATTTGGAAGAGAGGATGGGAAGGAGGAAAGGAGAGATTTGGAGGAATGGATGGAGAAGAGAGGGATAACGTAAATAAGGGGAGGAGATAGAAGGCATGAGGGAATAAGGAAATAGAATCATATAAATAGAATAGATAAAAGGGAATAAGTAAATGGATGGCGAAGCAAAAAAAAAAAAAAAAAAAAAGGGGGATTGGAGAAATGAATGGGGAGGAGAGGAGGCAGGTGAGTAAAGGGGAAGGGGGTGGGGAAAGGAAGTGTCATTTATCACCTGTGGGAATTTCCTGTGCAAATACTAACTTTTATGTGTGTATGTGTGTGTGTGTGTGTGTGAGTGTGGGCGACACTCGTGAAAGAAATTCTGTACAAACTTTCCAGATATAATTAAATATAAAAAAAAATCTGAAGGCAAGTTTAAAATTACAAAACAAAACAAACAGCAACTTCACAAGAAAAAAAAAGAGAAAAAAAAAAACAGGTAAACACGTGAAAGAATTTAAGTCATTTTAATTAATAACGTAATTCACTCACGCACAAAATTAATTTCTGGAAAAAAAAGAAGGAATAAAAAGAAAAATCAACAATTATCCGCATTCTTTCATTTTATTTTGTTTGGTTTTCTAAAAGATCAACAAATTTCTCGCATCACGCTTTCATATTTTTTCCCTCCCTCTGTTTTCTGTTTCCGATGTGGTGTCAGAGAACCAATTAAATTCTGTGTTTGGACGTCAAGATTTAGAGTTCATTTCACGGTCTAATGAAACTTTCCCAGCCTAAAAAAATATAAAAGTTTTCTCTTGCAATGAACGTAAAAGAAAGTCTTGCTAAACTGACTGTTTCTTTCTTTTCTCCCTATATTTCCTCTTTTTTTTTCTTTCTTTTATCATCCTTTTTCTTATTTATTACCACGCTCTCTCTCTCTCTCTCTCTCTCTCTCTCTCTCTCTCTCTCTCTCTCTCTCTCTCTCTCTCTCTCTCTCTCTTCTTTGTCTTTTATTTTGATTTTCCCCATATTTTTTTTCATTTCCTTTCTCATTCTTTCATTATTTCTTATCATATTATTGTATTCCTCATTTATTTTTAAGTTTTCCCTCTCCTCTTCATCCCTTTTCAGCATTTTATCTCTTTTCTTTTATTTAAAACGAAAAAATTTCTTTTACTTTCTCATTCTTTCATTATTTCTTATATTATTGTTTCGCTCCTTTATTTCTTGTGTTTCTTCTCTTTCCCTTATTTTCTCCATTTTTCTCTCTTCCAAGCACATTATGTATTTACTCTCTCTCTCTCTCTCTCTCTCTCTCTCTCTCTCTCTCCTCTCTCTCTCTCTCTCTCTCTCTCTCTCTCTCTCTCTCTCTCTCACGAATCAAGTCTTTTAACAATTTTCCTTCTCCCTGCTCTCTTATTCTCTCCTTACACAAGATTCCACGCCTCTCCACTTCTGTTTTATCCGCCTTTCCTTGTGTCCTCTCGCCTCGCCTTACTTCAGGGGGAGAAAATATGAAAAATTCTTCCACCTCATCTTATGTCCATGAACGTGAGAAAGGCCAAAGTGTGTGGTAATAATATTTTACTAAGGTGATATTTCTCTCTCTCTCTCTCTCTCTCTCTCTCTCTCTCTCTCTCTCTCTCTCTCTCTCTCTCTCTCTCTCTCTCTCTCTCTCCTAGGTATTTTTATCATCTTTGTGGAAAATTTTGTAAGTTACTAAGGGTGTATAAGTGAGCGTACGTTTAAATGTAAGTGGAAAAGATTGTTTCCACGTTACCTCGAATATATAAGTTTAAAGCATATGTACAATAATTTATACACTTAGCTGAGACTTACAGTTCTTTTTCTCATCATTATTCTGTCGATATTCACACCAATGGAAATTCACACCTACAACAACAACAACAACAACAACAGCATCATCAACAACAACAACAACAACGACAATGACAGCAGCAGCAGCAGCAGCAACAACAACAACAACAACAACAACAACAACAACAACAACAACAGCGGCAACAACAAAGGCAACAACAACAGCAACAAGAGGAAGGGAAACGGAGATCAAGAAAGATAGCAAGGTAAATAATAATGACAAACCAATACAAGTAGAACAGGAGAGAGAGAGAGAGAGAGAGAGAGAGAGAGAGAGAGAGAGAGAGAGAGAGAGAGAGAGAGAGAGAGAGAGAGAGAGAGAGAGAGAGAGAGAGAGAGAGAGAGAGAGAGAGAGAGAGAGAGAGAGAGAAAAGAGAGGTATGTATAAACTAAGAGAGAAAATCACTATCTGCACCTTCACCTTCACCACCACCACCACCACCACCACCACCACCACCGTCATCATCATCACCATCAGTAACAATAATTAATAAAAACCTTTCAAACATGTCGAATAACACGGCTCATTTCTGTCTCTTATGGAATGTGCTTATCCATCTCCCCCCCTTTCCACCCTCCTTCCACCCCCACCCTTTAAAAAAAATACACCTGGAATGCCCCTGGCCCCCCCTCCTCCCCCATCAGGTAGCCGTCGTGTGCAGCTTTGCTAATTAGACGCACCACACCTCATGAACACACCTGTATTGGCGTGGCGGTGTCATCAGGTGGGCTCATTATACACGTAATTAACCCTATTATTAAAGTAGTTTGTTTTCTGTTGATGTTATTGGTGAAGGGGGGGAGGGTGGTGGTGGTGGTGGTGGTGGTGGTGGTAGTTTGTTGTTGTTTTTGTTGTTGTTATTTTTTTTATTACTATAGCTACTACTGTTACTACTACTACTTCTATTGTAACAACAACAACAACTTCTGCTACTACTACTACTACTACTACTACTACTACTACTACTACTACTACTGTAACTACTACAACAACAACAATAACAACAACTTCTACAACAACACTACTACTACTACTACAACTACTACTACTACTACTACTACTACTACTACTACTACTACTACTACTGTTGCTGCTACTGCTACCACTACTGCTACTACTACTACTACTACTACTACTACTACTACTAGTACTACTACTACTACTACTACTACTATTATTATTGTTATTGTTATTATTATTATTATTATTATTGATGTTGTTGTTGTTGTTGTTGTTGTTGTTGTTGTTGTTGTTGTTGTTGTTGTTATTGTTGTTATCATCCCCCTTCATTATTACTATTCATATTACTATCATGATCACATCACCAACACAGTAAAAAAAAAAACAATAAAAAATATATAATAAAAAATATATCAACACATACATACATACACATACATACATACTTACATACATACATACATACATACATACATACATACTTTATACAATCCATTACCCTTGATCTAAAAATCCATCAGACCATGTATACTTCCATCCACCCACCCACATCCATCAATCCATCCATTTCCATCGACTAAAGGAAAACACGAGTGTCGCTCCATCACTCAGTCAATTTACCTGGAAAAGAGAAACAGGAGTCGGGACAGGAAATGGGGAGGAAAAGGAAGGAGGGAAATGGGAGTGGAAATGAAGAGGGGAAGAAGACGGAGGAGGAAATGTGTTTAGCGGGAGGTGAGGCGAGGGCGGATCTTGTCTGTTATGAAGGAAGGGGAAGAAGGAGGAGGAGGAGGAGGAGGAGGAGGAGGAGGAGGAGGAGGTGGAGGAGGAGGAGGAGGAGGAGGAGGAGGAGGAGGAGGAGGAGGAGGAAAGGAGAAGGCCACAGAAAAGGGAGAAACAAAGGAAAAGGAGAAGGCAAAGAGAACGGAGAAAGAAATGGAAAGGATAATAGAGAGATAAAGGAGATAGAGAAAAAGGAGATATAGAAAAGAATGCACAAACTAAGAGAGATAGGGATAAAGAGGAATAATTAAGAATTGATGAAAAGTGTGAATAAAAGATATAAGAGGAGAGGATGAATATGTGTAGGTAAAGGAGGCGATGAGAGAGAAAACATGACAAAGGATGGAGAGAGAGAGAGAGAGAGAGAGAGAGAGAGAGAGAGAGAGAGAGAGAGAGAGAGAGAGAGAGAGAGAGAGAGAGAGAGAGAGAGAGAGAGAGAGAGAGAGAGAGAGAGAGAGAGAGAGAGAGAGAGAGAGAGGTTCAAACAAACAATTAAAGGGGGTGTTAAATATGAGCAAAGAGAAGGGTAGGATAAGGAGCGATAATGAATGAAAAGACATAAGGGAAGGAGACGATGAGAAGAATAAGTGTAAGAGTAAATGAGGAGAGAGAGAGAGAGAGAGAGAGAGAGAGAGAGAGAGAGAGAGAGAGAGAGAGAGAGAGAGAGAGCAGAGAGAGAGGACAGAAGAGAGAGAGAGAGAGAGAGAGAGAGAGAGAGAGAGAGAAGAGAGAGAGAGAAGAGAGAGAGAGAGAGAGAGAGAGAGAGAGAGAGAGAGAGAAGGAAACTGTCCTGTCTGTCCGTCTCTCCCTGTCTGGTGTTATTCTTTTCTCCCCCTCACTTCATTTCTTCTACCCAGTCTCCCCCTCTCTTCCCCCTCCTCTCCCCTCTCACCTCACCTGTTCTCCTCCCCCCACCCGCACCTCAAGCTCAGGTGGCAGGTGACTCCCTCATTAATTAGTGGTGCTAATTAGAGTTGCACCTTGATATTGTTCAGCGAGGAAAAGGCGGAACACTAGAGAGAGAGAGAGAGAGAGAGAGGAGAGAGAGAGAGAGAGAGAGAGAGAGAGAGAGAGAGAGAGAGAGAGAGAGAGAGAGAGAGAGAGAGAGAGAGAGTCAAAAGGTGTGGCACTTGACAAAGAGACACAGAAAATGAACGAAATTAGTTCATAATTAAGACAAAGAAAGAAAAAAGAAAAAAAATTATTGAACGGGACTATGAAAAGGGAAGTGACGAAGAGAGAGAGAGAGAGAGAGAGAGAGAGAGAGAAGAGGAGAGAGAGAGAGAGAGAGAGAGAGAGAGAGAGAGAGAGAGAGAGAGAGAGAGAGAGAGAGATGAGAGAGGAGAGAGAGAGAGAGAGAGAGAGAGAGAGAGAGAGAGAGAGAGAGAGAGAGAGAGAGAGAGAGAGACGAAAATGCACTCCAATTCAAATCATATAAAGCCAAGACCATAAATTAGCTTCGTCAAACATTTATACAGTTATCCAATAAATACACTTATAAACTGTCCAATTGCTCAGTTAGTAGTAGTAGTAGTAGTAGTAGTAGTAGTAGTAGAAGGAGGGCTTATGGATTTCTCTTTATCAACAATGGCATTCACAGAGGATTTATTTATGGAAAAGAGAAAACGGGAGAAGGAAATGGAAGAGAGAGACAGAGAAAAAAAAAGGAGAAATCAGGATATATGAAAAAAAAAGACCAACTGCATTTTAGGAAACGGCAGGAAATGATGATGACATTGATACAAGAAAACGGACAAGGACTCATAAAGCAGTAAATATGAACGAAAATGCTGCAAGAGAAGAATACGAAGAAATAAGAAGAAAAAAGGATAACATAAAAAAGAGAAAAAAATAAGGCAAAGTTAGAAGAAATGAAAATGCAGAAAAAAGAGAGACTGATATCGAGAAAGGAGAGGCTGAAAGAAGTGGATACCAAGAAAAAAAGAGGGGGTGGCGGGAAGAAGGGTAGGCTGGAAGGAATGATGGAGAGAAGGATAGAGAGGCGGGAGGGAGGGAAGAAAGACAGCGCTACTTGGAAGACCTTAGCCACTCTGAGGAGGTGTCTCGGTTCGATCCTCTTACGGGGATTGTGATCTTCTTTGGTGACCCTCCTCCTCCTTCTCCTCCTCCTCCTCCTCCTCGTCTTCCACGTAGCCCTCCACCCTCTTACTATAGCATAAATCTTCTTTTTCCTCCTTCATCTCCACTTCTGTCCTCTTTATGGGTCCCCTTTCTTTGTTTGTTTCAATTACTCGTACGCATGCTGAACAAAGACCATCACAGGAATTTAAGTTTATAGGGAGATAGAATTCTCCGGTGAGGTTGTCCCGTGATGTATCAATATTTCTCTCTCTGGGAATCTTGCTTTTCCAAGAATGGTGAAGCTCTGAAACTGTTGAGGAGAAGGAAGAGGAGGAGGAGGAGGAGGAGGAGGAGGAGGAGGAGGAGGAGGAGGAGGAGGAGGAGGAGGAGGAGGAGGAGGAAGATAGTAGCAGTGGTGGTAGCAGGAGCGAAGGCAGCAACGGTGAATGAGATAATCGGTGGAGGGAATAATGATGGAGATGTTGATGGAGGAGAAAGGAAGGGCTGGCGGGTGACGGAGAGAGAGGAAAGGAGAGAAGAAGAATGGGAGGGTGGGTGGGTGGGTGCGAGGATGAAGAGTTGAAGAAGAAGGTCGTGGGCCAAGAGATAAGGAGGCAGAACAAACAAAAAACAACACGACCAACGCCCCCCCCCTCCACATCACCCGCCGGAAAAAAAGAGGAACCCTTGACTTCCACACAAAAAAATAATAATAGATAGTGACATTTTTACAAACCCTTAACATCACTTAATAAATACCTTGCCCTCAGCCACACCACCCCTACAGCCGCCCATACATCCAACCCTGCACCCTGCTTAGGCACCCATAGAGGCAGGGGCACAATCTTCTCCCACTCTGTCTATGCCCAGCACTCTGAACCGCTTTGCTCTCTCACCAAGACTATTTTCAAAGGCCACAGAGATGATTAGCCAGCTTCTCAAGACCGATTCTCCTGTCGATAATGTAGAAATCTTGTTAATCTGTCACTAGAATCGTAAAAATAACCTTCAAAACTCGTGTAACTTTAACTAGAGCCTTTAGAAAATAGGGAAGGTGTCGGAAGAAGTGTTTCAAAATACGGACTTATGAAACACCCTATGCATCCTTACTATCGCCTCTACCTCGCCCCCGACAGCGCCCTAACCTCAGGCATCCCGATACAGCCTCCGTAACCACTCTATTGCGTCCCTTTTTCCCTAATCTTGCATTCTCATCTCTCTTCCCTCCCCCTTCTCTCTCGTTTTCCTCTCCTACCTATCTCTTTATCTAGTTTATTCTTTCATTTTTTTTTCAGTGTTCATCTTGCATCTTTATGTCTTCCTTCTTCGTTTTTCTTTCGTATATAATCTTCCTTCTTATTTTTTAGGCCTTATATTGTAGTACTTTTTGTTTTCCCTTTTTTTTTGTTCCTAATTTCTCACTGTTTAAGTTACCAATTTGCCTTTTTCTCTTTGACGTCTTTTAGTCTTTTGAAATTAGTCACACAATTATATCAGCTTTATCTAATACATCAATGCTGCAGCTGAATCCAAAGGAACGGGATGACGAAGCTGGAAGGGGATTCAGAAAAGAAGACCAGTTTGAGTTCGAGTCTGAATAAAACATAAATAAAAAGTAACTGTGGTATAGAACAATCTGATTACGATGCTAGAGAAAATAAGGACTTTTGGTTGAGTCAATTCAAATGAGTCATACTTCCGCTCTTTCCTATACAGTTTCTCTCTCTCTCTCTCTCTCTCTCTCTCTCTCTCTCTCTCTCTCTCTCTCTCTCTCTCTCTCTCTCTCTCTCTCTCTCGGGCAGACATATGTCAGGAGAAATGCAGAGCTGTAGCTGCATCCATAACCACTTCCTCTCTACCTCCCTCTCTCCTTTCCCCCTCCCTCCCTCTCCCACTCTCCTCCTCCTCCCCTTCCTACCGTTCCTCTTCCGAAACCCCTTCCTCTTTACATTGTATACCATGCTCCTCTTCCTCCTCCTCCATCTCTTCCTTCACTTCTTATTCTTCCTCTTCCTCTTCCTCCACATCCTTCTTTTTCTCTTTCCTCTTCCTCTTCATTCTCCTCCTTCTTTTCTTGCCCTTCTTATAAATCAGTTACATGGTAAATAAACTTAATACCCTCATTGTATAAGAGCAGAGAGAGAGAGAGAGAGAGAGAGAGAGAGAGAGAGAGAGAGAGAGAGAGAGAGAGAGAGAGAGAGAGAGAGAGAGAGAGAGAGAGAGAGAGAGAGAGAGAGAGAGAGAGAGCATAATTCATATTTCATTCCCTTGCGCCATTTCACTTATAATGCGTGAAGTGAGTGGCCACAGTGAGCGAAAAAATGTGGCGCCCAATGAGGGAATGAATGCACCTGACGAGGGCCCGGCAGGTGCACGTTGCTTTTTGTTTCGCTTCCTCCTCTTTTCATATCGTTCCTATAACTCTTTAACGCTATTTCAGTTTTTTTTTTCTTTTTTTTTCTTTCCCTCCGCAAGAGTTGAGTGCTGTCCATTTCCCTTTTGCTTCTCTCTCTCTCTCTCTCTCTCTCTCTCTCTCTCTCTCTCTCTCTCTCTCTCTCTCTCTCTCTCTCTCTCTCTCTCTCTCTCTCTCTCTCTCTCATTATTTCATCAGTGGCTATATCTTCCTTTATAAAGACTGAAGTATTTTTTTATCGATCTATCTTTTTTTATCTCGTTATTCAGTTAAATGTACATCTCCTTATCCACTACATTATTTTTTCACTGCACTAAGGTCAATGCAACACGTGTGCTTTCCTTACTTCTCCCATTCGTAGAGTGAAGGAGCTGTGTTTACTTGAAGGAGGAAGAAGATAATGATCGATGAAGAGATACGAGTAATGATCGATGGAAGATGGCAGTTATGT
>NC_087161.1:23066022-23083522 GCF_035594125.1 Scylla paramamosain | reverse complement strand
AGAAAAAAAGACTTAAAAAAAAGACCCTGATAAAAAGTACATGCTGAGGTCTAGAATTTTTTTTAATTGCCTTTATTATAGCTTTCAGGCCCCATAATTATTTTCAAGGGTAATTCTAAATGACCTCAGATATCCACATGATGAGCAATTAGAATCAAGGAAACGGTATACAGATTACGGCCAAGAATTAATTGCAAATGTTGGTTCCATCTCCCCTCATTATAATTTCTTAGGGGAAACACAATGATTATGGAGCTGCGCGGGGAATGTTTTTGAGGTGATGAAGGAAAAACTGCCTTTAAGTGTTTACATATATTTTGCAGGTTAATCAAAACAACGCCGGCGGCCAGGTGGGCTATTAGGAGGTGATTAGTGAGGTTAATGACTGTAATCAAGGCAGGTAAACGACCAACACCTGAGGGGAAGAGGTAAGGCACAGGAGGGGAAGGGGAAGGTAGGGGGGATGGAAAGAGAAAGGAGAAGAGGAAGGTGGGGAAAGGGGAGGAGGAAAATGAGAGCATCAAAGAAGGAGTGAGAAAGGAGGGAAATCTACAAAGGGAAAGTGGAATAAATGGATCCGAGAAATTGGAAATGGAGGAGAAATGAAGAAATGAGCGGTAAAGAAGAAAGGAGAAAAGAGAGAATTTGAAGAGATTAAGGAGATAAAGAGAGGGAGGTGAAAACACGCAATTTTCTTTCGCTTTTTCCCCGCTAGCCTTGAAACGCCAGCGTGAAAAATACGTTTGTTTTACCTCATGATGTGAAAAAAAGAAGCTGGTTTCCGCTTCACAACATAGAAAAATCGGATTAATATTCAGCAATCACAAAAGAAAAAAAAATGCAGACATAAAGAATAAAATTAAAAAGAAAAGAAAAAAAGGACAATAAACATCCAAGAAATCTATGAACGGAATTCTTTAATATTCTCATTATTGCTGCACTATTTTACTTCCAAGCCTTGTGGAATGAGAGACAAAATGCTGACAGACACAAAAGAAGCAAGAAAAAAAAAAGAAAAAGGTGAAAACAACTCGAATAAACACACAATTCTATAACACTCGTTTTTTCTCACTCCCACCTTGTGTTCCCGAGAGATACAGACAGACAGACAAAATGAAGACACACAGAATGGAAAAAGAACAAAAACTAGAAGATAAAAAAAGAAAATTCTACAGATATTAAGTTCATATATATTTTTTTTCTGTTATTACCATCTATACTGTCATCGAGAGTAGGAAAATGACAGAAGAAAAAGGAGAAACAAGCGAAAATCTTACATAATTTTCGTTTTTTTTTTATTGTTTTAGTTATCATATACCTTTGGCTGTGAGAAATCGAAATACAGACATGAAATAAATGAATAAACACTCTTAATGCAATAATTTTAAATACAGACACACAACAGGTCAACAAATAATTTAGTTTCTTCTTCTGTTACCATCCCATTTTGTCCTCAAGATTTGGAGGATGACAGATTAAGTATGTAAAGAAAAAAATAAATAAATAAAACAACAGAAAACACAACGACAAGATAAGTCCATACACACAACTTTTCAACAATTAACCATTTTTTTTGTCCTGAAAGTTTGCGAATGACGGACAAAATATAGACATAAAAAGAAACACACACACACACACACACACACACACACACACACACGACAAATCCATACATCATTTTTTTTTTCAGTGTACATTGCCATCCTTTTTTTTTTTTACCCCAAGAGTTAAAGAACAACAGAAAAAAAAAACAGACACAAGACAAGATTATGTTAGAGAATGACAAATAAAACAGAAAAAAAAACAAGAAAACAACAGAAAACACAAAACAAATTCATATAAACAAATTAAACTTTTCTCATTTCTTCTTACAACAATCACCATCCCATTCTGTCCCCAAGAGAGAGAGAGAGAGAGAGAGAGAGAGAGAGAGAGAGAGAGAGAGAGAGAGAGAGAGAGAGAGAGAGAGAGAGAGAGAGAGAGAGAGAGCGGCAGAGGAATGACAGACGGCGAGTCACAGTCATTAGGCAGCCTCACGATTCCTTTCAATAATGGGGAAAACCTCTATCATTGCCCATCCCAGGTAAGCCCATGGATCACCTTTAATTGCCACCTGGACACACTATGATGAACGGCAGGGTAATCATCCCCTCGGGCGCCTGTGTGCTGGTGGTAATTAAGGCTGTATTCCGCATGTACCTAATTAAGAAAGGCAATGTTTATATCTCTTGAATAATGAGCATCAGGATTATACTGCGAATACTGATACGATAAACACGGGATGAGGCCTGACTTCCCTTATATTGATTAGGGATCCCATTTGTGTGTGTTTGAGAGAGAGAGAGAGAGAGAGAGAGAGAGAGAGAGAGAGAGAGAGAGAGAGAGAGAGAGAGAGAGAGAGAGAGAGAGAGAGAGAGAGAGAGATGCATAAGCATACATAAATACAATTACCACAAGTACAAAGAGACAGACAGACACTCGTATATAAACAAAGAGACAGGTAGCAGATACATAAACAGACATAAAGACAAGCAAAAAGTAAATAAATAAATAAATACAAGGTGAAAAAATGAAATAAGTAAAGAACTCTAGCATGCTATTCAATTCCATCCTTCTTTCACAAGTGTAACAAAAAATACAAGGAAACACACGGAGGAAAAGAAAAATTGGATAGAAAAAAATACCTAGAGGTAGAAAGATTCTCAAATGTCATGGTGTATAAAGGTAAAAGTGAGGAGAGAGAGAGACAAAGAAGCAATCAGGGGAGTGATGAATAGCAAAGGAAGTGAGCAAAGGCCAAAAGACGGCTCAGCTCTTTGCAAATGTCATAGAAAATCATTCGATATAAAAAAATTTCTCTCTCTCTCTCTCTCTCTCTCTCTCTCTCTCTCTCTCTCTCTCTCTCTCTCTCTCTCTCTTTCTCTTACACAAAAACAAAAAAACAAAAAAACATTAATTAAACTATAAAAAATCAGTATAACGAGGTGAGAGAGAGAGAGAGAGAGAGAGAGAGAGAGAGAGAGAGAGAGAGAGAGAGAGAGAGAGAGAGAGAGAGAGAGAGAGAGAGAGAGAGAAACCACAAATAAAAAAATAAACCAAAGATGAAAAAAAAACAATAAAACACTAAAATAAAAGAAGAAATCATGAAAGAATGACTCAGAGCAAGAACCGCGAGGGAAGGAAGGAAGGAAGGAAGGAAGGAAGGAAGGAGGGAAAGAAGGCAGGAAACCAGGTGGATGACAATTTTCCAGGCGGTCTGACGGAGGGACAAAGGTAGATATTGGCCATAAATGGGTCGGCTGTGAGGGTCTGGAAGAGTGGGTGGGCGGGCGGGCAGACGGGCGTGCGGGCAGGCTGGTGGGATGGCGGGATGGTTGGGCGGCTCTCTGGCTGTCTGGCTGTGGGTTTAAATAAGGCTGTGGTGTGTGTGTGTGTGTGTGTGTGTGTGTGTGTGTGTGTGTGTGTGTGTGTGTGTGTGTGTGTGTGTGTGTGTGTGTGTGTGTGTGTGTGTGTGTGTGTGTGTTTACATAAGGGCCCTCTCGATAATCTTCTCTTTCTCTTCTCTCTCTCTCTCTCTCTCTCTCTCTCTCTCTCTCTCTCTCTCTCTCTCTCTCTCTCTCTCTCTCTCTCTCTCTCTCTCTCTCTCTCTCTCTCTCTCTAGGTCGACAATCGGCTAATCCCCCCAGTGAACTATACCTATGCTAATCTACAAGGGTACATACATACATACATGCATACATACATCCACGCATACATACATACACAAGCAAAACCGTCCATTGCAACATTCACTTTAACACGACAAATCTACCTAAAAACACATATTTTTCACAATCCTACTCTCTCTCTCTCTCTCTCTCTCTCTCTCTCTCTCTCTCTCTCTCTCTCTCTCTCTCTCTCTCTCTCTCTCTCTCTCTCTCTCTCTCCACTATTATCATCTCCCACCACCACCACTACCTTCTTTTTCTTCTCTCCCCATCATCATCTTGGCGGGAACTAGTAGGAGAAGCGTAGAGGAGCATGAGTGAGAGAGAGGGAGGGGAGCATGAGGGAGAGTTGGGGGAGCTGCGTGCCCATGAATTTACCGCGGCTTAATACCACACTGCGTCACGCCCTTAAGTGTTTACATAAGTGGGATTTCTCAGGCATCCCGTGAATCTTCTCTGTTACGCGTCTAATTTCACAAAGCATCCTCGCGAGGCTTTCATTATTTTCCATTATTTTCTCTTCATCTCACACTTAGGTTTTTGTTTTTGTTTTCCTTTTGTTTTGTTTTGTTTTTTGGTGGCAGGGGATTTGAGTGGGGTGGGGAGTTGGGGTTTATAGGGGTGAGGGTGGTGGTTAGGAGTGTGTGTGTGTGTGTGTGTGTGTGTGTGTGTGTGTGTGTGTGTGTGTGTGTCTCTCTCTCTCTCTCTCTCTCTCTCTCTCTCTCTCTCTCTCTCTCTCTCTCTCTCTCTCTCTCTCTCTCTAGTTGTCTTTTATTTGCCTGCCTTTTTAATGTTGTGTTAGATCTGTTTCTGTTTTACGTGTGTGTGTGTGTGTGTGTGTGTGTGTGTGTGTGTGTGTGTGTGTGTGTGTGTGTGTGTGTGTGTGTGTGTGTGTGTGTGTGTGTGTGTGTGTGTGTGTGTGCTTTCTCTCTCTCTCTAGTTGTCTTTTATTTGCCTGTCTTTTTAATGCTGTGTTGGATCTGTTTCTGTTTTACGTGTGTGTGTGTGTGTGTGTGTGTGTGTGTGTGTGTGTGTGTGTGTGTGTGTGTGTGTGTGTGTGTGTGTGTGTGTGTGTGTGTGTGTGAGTGAGTGAGTGAGTGAGTGAGTGAGTGAGTGAGTGAGTGTGTGTGTGTGTGTGTGTGTGTGTGTGTGTGTGTGTGTGTGTGTGTGTGTGTGTGTGTGCTTTAGCTATCTGCATTTGATTGCTTCCCTAACTCCTATGTCTCTCTCTCTCTCTCTCTCTCTCTCTCTCTCTCTCTCTCTCTCTCTCTCTCTCTCTCTCTCTCTCTCTCTATTTAAACATAATGTACATAGAAAAGAAGATTCCATAACTTTTCAAAAGGGAGCAGTAGTCTTACGCTAAGGATGATCACTGTCCAGTGTCATTCATTTAAAAGCTGCTCCGCGGGACGGCTTTGTGAAAGAGGGAGTCACTGCACTGTCACTATCAGTCAGTGCAGTGACTCTCGCGTTCAAAGAACCGTCCCGCGGAGCAGCTTTTAAATGAATGACACTGGACAGTGATCATCCTTAGCGTAAGACTACTGCTCCCTTTTAAAAAGTTATGGAATCTTCTTTTCTATGTACATTATGTTTAAATATATATATATATATATATATATATATATATATATATATATATATATATAGAGAGAGAGAGAGAGAGAGAGAGAGAGAGAGAGAGAGAGAGAGAGAGAGAGAGAGAGAGAGAGAGAGAGAGAGAGAGAGAGAGAGAGAGAGAGAGAGACATAGGAGTTAGGGAAGCAATCAAATGCAGATAGCTAAATCACACACACACACACACACACACACACACACACACACACACACACACACACACACACACACACACACACACACACACACACACGTAACACAGAAAAAGATCCAATACATTAAAAAGACAGACAAATAAAAGACAACTGGAGAGAGAGAGAGAGAGAGAGAGAGAGAGAGAGAGAGAGAGAGAGAGAGAGAGAGAGAGAGAGAGAGAGAGAGAGAGAGATTCTCTCTCTCTCTCTCTCTCTCTCTCTCTCTCTCTCTCTCTCTCTCTCTCTCTCTCTCTCTCTCTTTCTCTCCCTTCCTTTATTTAATTTTATCTTCATAACTTTTTTTTTTTTAATCAGTGGTTCAGTTTTTTCCTTCCTTCGTTTTTGAAAAGAAAACATTCACTGGAAGTTGTTTAATTAAATACGGTAACTTTTTAAATGTTATTCCTTGCATGTGTGCTCAGGTTTTCTTTATGTTTTTAATATTCATATACGATTTGGGATTTTTCTCTCTATTTTAATGTATTTCAAGTTATATGCCCATTTGCATTTAAGTTCTTGTTATTATTAGTGTTTTTTTTTCAGGTGATGAGGGAAAAGAAATCTAGAAACCTATTCATTTATTTTTTGTGCAATTTTCTACTTTAGCTTATAAAATACAATTTTTTTTTCCTAATCACAAACAATGAAAGCATTTATAGTTTTTCATATTTTCTTGTCATTTTTCTCTCTCTCTCACACACACACACACACACACACACACACACACACACACACACACACACACACACACACACACACACACACACACACACACACACACAAGAATTCTTTGAGAGACAGTCGTTTTTAAATATATATTTTTCTTTTCTACAATCCCTGAATGTACCCATCTATAACCATCACTCTCTCTGCTAAGTTACCAATCTCGAAAAAAAAATGAAAATAGAAAAGAAATCGAAGGCCAATTTAATTCACTATAAAGTATTTTTTTTTTAGATTTCTATTTCTTTTCCTCAAAAATTAACAAATGAACCCTTTTTAACCCTTCCCTCCCCCTCTCTCTCTCTCTCTCTCTGGGCACTTGCTCCTCAATCCTCGCCACTGACACTTCCATTCCCTCCCCGGTGCCCTCAAGTGTATAAACTTTTCCCTCACTGACCAACTAATTTTCCTTCACTGACGCAGTAAGACACGGCTTCTTCCTTTCCGCGAGGAGAAAATTGGAGGGACAAGGGTGGAGGGAAAATATGTAGGACTAATGTGATTTTTTAGGCTTATTAGTGGACAGGATTGTATTTTATTATCCTTTTTTTTTTCCTTCCTCTCTCCCTCCCTCCGTCTCTCCTCCTCCTCCTCCTCCTCCTCCTCTCCCCCTGTTTCCTTCCGTTTTTTCTCTCTCTATCTTGTAGCGGGGTATGATTTTATTGTTTGGTGGCGTCGGCGGCGCGGCGACCATATGTTGGTGGTGGTGGTGGTGGTGATGTAATTTTTATCTGACCTATTGTCTTTTTCTTCCCATCGCCACAACCACCACCACCACCACCACCACCACCACCACCACCACTACTACTACTACTACTACTACTTGCGGCACAGACAGAAGAAAAAAAAATACAAATGAGTGAAAAAAGTAAAGTAGGAGAAGGAAAGGTGAAGTAAAGAACAAAGGCAGACAGGGGAAAGAATGAGAGAGAGAGAGAGAGAGAGAGAGAGAGAGAGAGAGAGAGAGAGAGAGAGAGAGAGAGAGAGAGAGAGAGAGAGAGAGAGAGAGAGAGAGAGAAATAGGCTGGTCACTCTCCAGGTAAGGGAGTAAAAAACATAATAAATCTTGAAATGGACAGAGAAATTGGTGAGGAATGAGATTTTTGCGAGGGCTCTCCGACCGTTCGTGTGTGTGTGTGTGTGTGTGTGTGTGTGTGTGTGTGTGTGTGTGTGTGTGTGTGTGTGTGTGTGTGTGTGTGTGTGTGTGTGTGTGTGTGTGTGTGTGTGTGTGTGTGTGTGTGTGTACGATTCTACAGTATATTTCTTTCTTTCCATTAATTTCCTCCCATTGAACCAAGTGCTGTGTGTGTGTGTGTGTGTGTGTGTGTGTGTGTGTGTGTGTGTGTGTGTGTGTGTGTGTGTGTGTGTGTGTGTGTGTGTGTGTGTGTGTGTGTGTGTGTGTGTGTGTGTGTGTGTGTGTGTGTGTGTGTGTGTGTGTGTATCAGTAATATCGACTACCACACAAAACAAACACCATGAAAGTCACAAAACAAGATCAAATTTGGCTATTTCAAACAACAATACGAGAGAGAGAGAGAGAGAGAGAGAGAGAGAGAGAGAGAGAGAGAGAGAGAGAGAGAGAGAGAGAGAGAGAGAGAGAGAGAGAGAGAGAGAGAGAGAGAGAGAGAGAGAGAGAGAGAGAGAGAGAGAGAGAGAGAGAGAGAGAATCGTGGCGGCAGGAATGATTAAATTTTTTCCAGGCGCGCCATTATGATATTAAACGAGATACTTTATGCAAATGAGGGAACCCAATCGCCATAAACCTCTTTATAGGCGCTTGGCAATATTAAGACAGAGGGGGGTAGGGATACGGAGAGAGAGAGAGAGGGAGGGAGAGAGAGAGAGAGAGAGAGAGGGAGGGGTAAGCTTAGGGAGGAAATTTGCGGTTCAGAAGATCGGCAGATAAGTAGATAAATAGATCGATAATAATTTGTATGTATGTATGTATGTATGTGTATATGTATGCTTGTATGTACGTATATGCATCAACATCCACTCATGGTAATTTCTGTCTTTTCTTCCTCATTTTTTCGTCCTATCTGCTTCAAGGGGAATAATTGTTAGTGAAAGTAAAGGGAATATGAATTTTTTTCTTCTCTTTTCGTGTGTAAAAGTTAAGAGTGTGGGGAAAAAATAGCAGACTAGTCCAATGAGGTGAGGAGATAAGATTTGCTGGCTAGAAAAATTGGATTGCATCTCTCTCTCTCTCTCTCTCTCTCTCTCTCTCTCTCTCTCTCTCTCTCTCTCTCTCTTGAAATACTGACAAATTTTGAATAAGAAGAGAGAGAGAGAGAGAGAGAGAGAGAGAGAGAGAGAGAGAGAGAGAGAGAGAGAGAGAGAGAGAGAGAGAGAGAGAGAGAGAGAGAGAGAGAGAGAGAGAGAGAGAGAGAGAGAGAGAGAGAGAGAGAGAGAAATATAAATGAAAATTCTAGAGCAGAGCGGAAAAGGAGAAGGAGAAGTGTGACATGAGGAGGAGGAAGTAAGAGGTGTGTGAAAAGGGAGAGAAAATATGAATAAAAAAAGAGGAAAAGACAATGCATAAAACAGAGGGAAGAAGAGGAGAGGAAAGGAAGTGAGGAAGAATTTTCAAGAGGGTGGAAGAAATTTAAGGAGGAGGAGGAGGAGCAGGAGGAGGAGGAGGAGGAGGAGGAGGAAACGGAAGAAGAAGAAGGCCTTGAAAAGAAGACGAACACTTTGAAACACACAAAAGAAAGAAAAAAAGAAGAAAGTGAGAAATAAAACGACAGAAACACTACTACATGAGAAAATTAATCCAGAGAGAGAGAGAGAGAGAGAGAGAGAGAGAGAGAGAGAGAGAGAGAGAGAGAGAGAGAGAGAGGATGTAGCAGCTGCAGGATAGGAAGTGGACACGGAACGCAAGCCATGGCGAGCGTCCTGCCTCTGTTGAGTGGCTTCCGAATCCTGTATCCTTCCTCCTCCTCCTCCTCCTTCTCCTCCTCCTCCTTCTCCTCCTTTACCTCCTCCTCTTCCTTCTCCTGTCTTACCTGTGCATTCCTTTTCTTTTCCTTCCACTTCCATACCTCTCTCTCTCTCTCTCTCTCTCTCTCTCTCTCTCTCTCTCTCTCTCTCTCTCTCTCTCTCTCTCTCTCTCTCTCTCTCTCTCTCTCTCTCTCTCTCTCTCTCTTTCTCCACCTTTACTCTTCTTCGTTTTCCTCAGTGTTGCTTATCAGGTTAGTTTCTGTTTGTTCTTCATTTGTGTTTGTCCTCTTTCTCTTCTTCGTCTTCCTTTTGTTTTTCCTTCTTATTGGTATCCTTCTCTTTCCTTTCCCTTTTATGGTTGTGCTTTCGTATTCTCACGCACTTCCTTCCTCTCTCTTCTTCTCCTCCTTATCCTCCTCCTCCTCCTCTTTCTCTTCTCTGTGTATACTTCTACCTATATTCTTTTCGAGTTTGCATTCTCTCTCTCTCTCTCTCTCTCTCTCTCTCTCTCTCTCTCTCTCTCTCTCTCTCTCTCTCTCTCTCTCTCTCGCTTCATCATCTCTTAATCATCACCTGCATCCTCTTCTCCCTCTCTCTCTCTCCTTTCAATCTCCAATCGCTCCTTCCTTCCCTTCTTTCTCCTCACCCACGCCCGCGCCAGGTGCCAGCGCCCCCTGTCTCACACCTGTCCTCACTCCCCAGGTGGCCGCGGGATGGGGTGGACAGAAGGCTCTGGGGCGTGCGCGGGGTAGGCAGGAAGACAGGAAGTGTAAGGGGAGGCGAGAGGTGAGGAGTGGTAAGGTGATGTAAAGGAGTAAGCCAAGAAGGAAGGAAGGAAGGAAAGAAGGAAGGAAGTGAAGGGTGAAATACTGACTTGGAGACGGAACTGGAGAGAAACATGGTGATGGAAGGAAATAAGGGCAGAATGAGAGAAGAAAAAGAAAGATGGGGAGCTTTTATAGTAAACAAAAGAGGAGGAAGAAGGAAATAAAGGATGACAAAGCAAAGGAAACAAAAGAGAGAGACACTGGGTGATGGAAGAAGTTAAGGACAGATTGGAAGAAGAGAAGGAGTGATAGAAGATCAAAAGACGAAAGGGAAGGACAGGACAGAAGAAAATGAAGGAGAGGAAAAATAAAGGAGTGAAAATATGAAGTAGATCCGAAAGGGGAATTGAGAAGGAGAGGGAAAGAGACAGTGCAAGGAAGGTGATGAAGGAGAAAGAAATAGAAACCGTTGTTGTTGTTGTTGTTGTAGTTGTTGTGGTTACTGTTGTTGTCATTATTACTGTTGTTCTCTCTCTCTCTCTCTCTCTCTCTCTCTCTCTCTCTCTCTCTCTCTCTCTCTCTCTCTCTCACCTAACATGCATTAGTTTCCCTGTGAACTCTACCTTAAAACCTTCAGATATTCATATACACTATATATTATTTTACTCCACGATTCTACATACTTCAGAAATGTACTTTAGTCACGTTTTTTTTTATACAGTATGTTAGTTTATTCACTGCCTCAGGAATCCCTCTTATTCTCATCAAAACTACCATATTAATTCATTTTTTTTATTATTATTTTTATTATTATTGGCATGATGGATTAGTTACCGTCTCTGTAATTCCTCTTATTGTCCTCAAAGCCACCAAATTAATTCAGTTTTTTTTTTTATTATTATAATGCGTCATGGTAGTTTAGTCACTGTGTCTGTAACTCCTCTTATTATCCCCAAAACCACTATTTTGTTCATATCATTCATATAATACTGTATGTTAGTTTAGTCATTGCCTCCGTGATTCTTCTTACTGTCCCCCAAACCATCAATTTTGCTCTGGTTTTTCATATAATGCGCTATAGTAGTTTAGTCACTGTCTCTGCAATCCCTCTTATTGTCCCCGCTGCCACCAACAACCCCTAAAAAGTTATCCAGCGCGGCAATCTCCACCCGGCACAAGCTTAATGACCCGGAAACACGGCGGTCTTAAATGAGCTGTTCACTTATCGATCGCTCGCCTTTTCTTTTTTTTTTTCTTTCTTTTTCTTTCCCATGTTGATAATTGATCGAAAGACTCAGACGACGACGGAGGAGGAGGAGGAGGAGGAGGAGGAGGAGGAGGAGGAGGAGGAGGACGTGACGCGTGCTTACCCCTTCGCGTCCTCCATTCTCTCTCTCTCTCTCTCTCTCTCTCTCTCTCTCTCTCTCTCTCTCTCTCTCTCTCTCTTTTCCTTCTTTCTTCACTCAGTGTCGCATTTTTCCTTCGCCAATCAGCTTGCGGGAGAGGAATAAGATTGAGATTATGATGAGGTGATGAAAGAATGAGGAAGATGGTGACAACGAGGAGGCGAAGATACAAAAGAGGAGAAGAAGAGTAGGAGGAGGAGGAGGAGGAGGAGGAGGAGGAGGAGGAGGAGGCAAAGACGAGAACGAGGACAGAAGCAATATGCAGGAGGTACACTGACTAAAGAATGTGGAAGACGAGGAGGAAGAGGCAGAGGAGTAGAGTAGCAACAAGAGGAGGAGGAGGAGGAGGAGGAGGAGGAGGAGGATTAGGAGGAGGAGGGGGAGGAGGAGGAGGAGGAGGAGCACAGCCAGTCGGGAGGAAAGTCAGTATCAGATGTCACAAGGAGGCCGCTGTCACCCTGCGCGGCCCGCTTCGCCTCGATCCCTTTTAAGAAACAAGCGAGCATCGACGGCGCCGCTCGGATTCGTTTCATCAACCACCGGCCAGCAAAAAAAGTATAAGCACTTGCAAAAAAAAAAAAATAAGGAAAGAGGTTGAGGAGGTAGAGGAATAGAGCCTGAACCTCTTACAAATACCATTCTCGTGGGAGGCTTTGTATAGTCAGGAGGAATAAGAAGGATTTACAAGGTATTAAGGCCTATAAGTGAAAAGGGACCACATTCCTTGTAGTTTTTTATACGTCATTTGTGTTTGGATACTATTAAGGTTGATAGCGGAAGGGAATCACAGGTTTTTCTCTCCTAACGCCACATATTAAGGACGGCTTTCGAAATTCCTTGGCATAAATAGAGTGAATTCAAAATATATATAATTCCTTAGTGAAAGTTTACTAATAAATACATAACTGGTAAGCACTTAAGAAAGGGGAACGCAAAACAGCTGTATGTAATGAGCATTTTCTAAAAATAAAACTTGGCAGTGATATAAAGAGACCTTCAATGAAGAAAATAAATCAAGTTTTTCCACATGTTTAAGTGTATCATCTCTCCTGAAGACAATAATAAATCAATCACAGTAAAATACCTTTAGCGAAGTGCGAATTTGTAAGACGTTGAGTAAAGTTTAACTCAGAAAATCCTGGAGAACAAAAAGAAAAATAGCAGAAAATACAGACCCCTACCTAACAAACAAAATTATGAGAAAAAAAAAATACGAGGGACATGACAAAGATTCAGAAGTAAGAGCAAAAGAGACAAGGAACCACAAACTGAAGAACATCGCAAAATACCTCCCTTCCAATGACCAGTATTATTCGTAAGACCACGATATATTATTTAACGCATCTTAGTGGGGAAAAAAATATAACACGAATTTAAATGAAGAAACAAAAATGATGGAGAGAGAATGGTGAGTGCGGAGGATGGTGATGAGTATGAGTGCTTGGTAGGGAGTGTTGGAGGAGTCCCAGTGATTGAGTGAATGAGAGGGAGGAAGGGAGGCCGAGTGGGTTAGAGGGATGGAAACCAGAGGAACATAGACAGTAAAGACCATGAGAGGGATCGAGAAAATGACGGGGAGAATGGAATGGAGTGGACGAAGGAGTGGAAGAAGGATGAAGACGAAAAGACGGAAAGGGAAGACCACAGAAGGGAGAGGAAAAATAGGGAAAGTTGAATAGGGTGAATAGAAGTGTGAGAGAGATGGAAACGAGAAGATGGGAAGGAAAGACTATTAGATAGATGATGGATGAGAGTGGGGAGGTGAGTTGGGATGACGAGTGGGGATGGCGAGTGGGTGAGTGGGCGGGGAGTGGGCGCGGGTGTTGGGTGACTTGCCTAGTTCACCTGGCCTGCCTCACCTTGTCGGCCCCTGTGTTCACTTTTCACCCTAATTAAGTAATTTATCGGCAGCTTAATTCAACGCGACTTTGAAGAGGTCAGTCGTGCGTGCAGAACACTCCTCCTCCTCTTCCTCCTCTTCCTCCTTCTCTTCCTCTTCCTTCTCCTCTATCCATTCGTTCTCTTCCCCTTCCCTCTCCTTCCCTTCCTTTTATACCCTTGCACTACCCGTGTTTCACCTTTATTTTATTCTATTACCCTGAAGTTCTTACCTTCCTCTTCCTCTTCCTCCTCCTCCTCCTCCTCCTCCTCCTCCTCCTCCTCCTCCTCCTCTTCTAACTTACTCAGCTTTACCTTAATCTATTACTTTTACTGTCCAATTACTTTCCTCCTCCTCCTCCTCCTCCTCCTCCGCCTCCTCTTCTTCCTCCTGCTTCTTCTCCTCTTCCTCCTCCTCCACTTTTTTTTCCTTCCTCCTGAGCACACACTCTTACCCTACTTCATTTTTTTGCGATCCAATTACTGTCCTATATCTCTTTCCTGCCCTGCCCTGCCCTGCCCTGCCTTGCCTGTCCTACCTTGCCTTGCTGCCTTACTACTACTACTACTACTACTACTACTACTACTAGTACTACTACCTGAAATAATGGTATTAACACTATAAAACTACTATTTTTGCAACACATAACAACAACAACAACTACTACTACTATTACTACTACTGCTACTACTACTACTACAAATACTATTATTAACACTATGAAAACTACAATTATTGAAAACAAACACATCAAGAAGAAGAAGAAGAGGAAGAAGAAGAGGAAGAGGAAGAAGAAGAGGAAGAGGAAGAGGAGGAGGAAGAGGAAGAGGAAAAGGAGGAAGAGGGAAAGGAAGAAGAAGAAGAAGAAGAAGAAGAAGAAGAAGAAGAAGAAGAAGAAGAAGAAGAAGAAGAAGAAGAAGAAGAAGAAGAAGAAGAAGAAGAAGAAGAAGAAGAAGAAGAAGAAGAAGAAATACTACTAGAAACTAAGAACTACTACTACTACTACTAGTACTACTAATACGAGTACTACTATTACTACTACTACTACTACTACAACTACTATTGGTACTACGACTACTACTAAAACAACAACAACAACAACAACAACAACAACAACAACAACAACAACAACAACATCTACGACTACTACTACTACTACTACTACTACTACTACTATTTTCTTATGTGTCTTGTATCCATTAATATTTTCTCCTAACACAAGTAATATTTTTTTCTTTTCACACAAACACACAAAAAAGTGAATTAAAATCTTTCACTTGGCAAGACTTTCTTTCTTTATTACATTTCCTTTACATTCCCTTCATCTTCGTTTATCAGCTTTTCCATCTTCAGTCCCCACCATCATCATTCCATTTTTCTCTCCCCCAGTTTCCTCCAATTTAATATTTCCTTCAATCGCCAGTCTCTTTTCTCTCCACCCAATTACTTCTGGCTAACCAATTTTTCCTCCATTCATTTTTTTTTTTACCCACTGATAAAAAAAAAGATGCAGGAACGAAATGAAAATCCAATATCCTCAAATGAATGCAAAAGAGTATTTAAAGCGGGAGAAAAGTCTGTTTCCTTTTTTTTTCATATAAATTCGCTCAGTTTGCTTTGTTTTTCCATCATTATAATTCACTCTGTTATGAATTTGGATTTGATTATGCCTTTGTAATAATATGTTGGTTTGTTTTCCTTGATGAGAAAGAAGATAAAGAAGAAGAAGAAGAAGAAGAAGAAGAAGAAGAAGAAGAAGAAGAAGAAGAAGAAGAAGAAGAAGAAGAAGAAGAAGAAGAAGAAGAAGAAAGAGAAGGAGAAGAAGGAGGAGAAGAAGAAGAAGAAGAAGAAGAAGAAGAAGAAGAAGAAGAAGAAGAAGAAGAAAATTAACAACAACAACAACAACAACAACAACAACAACAACAACAACAACAACAACAAGATAGTATTAGTGATAATGAAGATGAGGAGGCTAAAAAAATAACCAGTAGCAGCAGCAGCAGCAGCAGCAGCAGCAGCAGCAGCAGCAGTAGTAGTAGTAGTAGTAGTAGTAGTAGTAGTAGAAATAGTAGTAGTAGTAGTAGTAGTAGTAGTAGTAGTAGTAGTAGTAATGCTAATTCCTGTTACCACGCAAGACGTTATGCACGATAAATTTTCTTTCCTTTTTTCTTCTCCTTTTCCTCTTCTCTGCACCTCTCTCACACAATCACAAATACTATTCCTTCTAATACTCTTCATTCACTCAACAAAGCATTCATAACCACCACTAATACTTCCTTTTCCTCCTCCTCCTCCTCCTTTTATTTCTTCTTCTAATTATTTTCTTCTGTTTATTTTTCATTTTCTTCTACCTCCACTTCATCTCCTAACATGACCCACGAGGATGTAAGCAAGGGAGCGAGCGAGCGAGCGAACGAGAGAGAGAGAGAGAGAGAGAGAGAGAGAGAGAGAGAGAGAGAGAGAGAGAGAGAGAGAGAGAGAGAGAGAGAGAGAGAGAGAGAGAGAGAGAGAGAGAGAGAGAGAGAGAGAGAGAGAGAGAGAGAGAGAGAGAGAGAGAGAGAGAGAGAGAGAGAGAGAGAGAGGGTACAACTGCCAGGAAAGAGGGGAGATTAAGAGGTTAGGGACATTGGAGAGAATAAAGAGGAAAGGAGAAAGAGAGTGAAAGAAGAGAACAGGGAAGGAATTGTAATGAGTTAAATTGAATAGAAAATGGAAGAAGAAAGATAATGAATAACGAAATGAGAAAGTAAATAAAAAAAAGAAATAACAGCATGAACGTATATATATAGAGGGGGGAGGAGGAAGAGTAGGAGGAGGAAGGGAAGAAGAAATAAACTAGAGACAAGAAGAAATATACAGCAGAAATTAAATGAAAAAGGAAATTGTCCTATCAGAATGAGGTAAAATAGAGAGAGAGAGAGAGAGAGAGAGAGAGAGAGAGAGAGAGAGAGAGAGAGAGAGAGAGAGAGAGAGAGAGAGAGAGAGAGAGAGAGAGAGAGAGAGAGAGATAATAAAATAGGGGAAAAGTGAGTGAAAAGTAGGAGGAGGAGGAGGAGGAGGAGGAGGAGGAGGAGGAGGAGGAGGAGGAGGAGGAGGAGAAACACAAAGGAAGAACGAAATACAGCATACCTGTTGGTTCTGACCAGGCTGTTTGTGATAAACTATACTATCAAATCTGAACCCCATAAGGAGGAGGAGGAGAAGGAGGAGGAGGAGGAGGAGGAGGAGGAGGAGGAGGAGGAGGAGAGAGGAGGAGGAGAGAGGAAAGGCAATATGAAAGATAATAGGAAAAGAGGCTGAAAGAACATGAGGAACAAAGATAACAAGAGGAAGAAGAGGAAGAGGAAGAGAAGGAAGGAAAAGAGAAGGAGAAGGAGAAAAGGTGTAATATGAAGGAGAACAGGAAGAGTTGCAGAGAGAACAAGAGGAAGAAGAACAAGGATAACATAAGGAGGAATCTCAAGAAGAGGATGAGGATGTGGGTGAACAGGAGGAGGAGGAAGAGGAGGAGGAGGAGGAGGAGGAGGGGGATCGAAGCAGCTCAATTGACTGGATATATAAATCAAGCACTTTATTAACGCCTAAAGCTCTTAAATGTCTGTATTCAGGCTTTGGACTGTTATTATGAGTGTGCAGAGTGATTGGAAGGGAGGGAGAGGGAGGGAGGAAAGTAGGCAGGTAACAGGGAAGGAAGGGACGAAGGGAGGGAGGAAGGGAGGGAGAGGAAGGAAGACAAGGAGGAGGAGGAGGAGGAGGAGGAGGAGGAGGAGGAGGAGGGAAGCGGAATGAGTGGTAGTGCAAGGGAGAGAGAAAGAGAGGTATGCAGAAGGAGAGGTGAAGAAGAACTGGAGGAGAAGTGAAATGGGAGGTAAGGAGTGAGAGAAAGAAGAAGAATGATGGAGAAGGGAGGAAAGATAATAAAGGAAGCGAGAAAGTAAGAGACGAAAAAAATTAAAATAACAAAGTGTAGCAGAAGCACGGGGCAAGAGAGAGAGAGAGAGAGAGAGAGAGAGAGAGAGAGAGAGAGAGAGAGAGAGAGAGAGAGAGAGAGAGAGAGAGAGAGAGAGAGAGAGAGAGAGAGGCAATCAATAATAAGGGGTGGAAAAGGAAACCTATAATAATCCCATACATTAGTGGATTAGTGGATGTGTTTCTTGTTTCCAGGGCGTGGTGGCGAGTGAGTGGCGTGCGGCCGCCGTGTGTTCGTGTGGCGCACCGACCAGGCGATTGTAGCGTGAATGTTGGCGTGTGCTGCTACCTCTCTCTC
>NC_087161.1:23048522-23061022 GCF_035594125.1 Scylla paramamosain | reverse complement strand
CTGCCAGGGAAGAGGCGAATCCGACGAGGCAATTTGCTTAATAACTTAATATTGCTGTGAAAACTCTCTCTCTCTCTCTCTCTCTCTCTCTCTCTCTCTCTCTCTCTCTCTCTCTCTCTCTCTCTCTCACTTCTTATGCCTTTATATCTTTTACGAATATTTTATGAATGATTTATTTTTATTGCTCTTTTTATTTTCTTGTAAAAATATGCATGAATTTCTTTATGTTAGGTAGTGCTGCCGGTTCTCTCTCTCTCTCTCTCTCTCTCTCTCTCTCTCTCTCTCTCTCTCTCTCTCTCTCTCTCTCTCTCTCTCTCTCTCTCTCTCTCTCTCTCCTGCTCTCCCTCCCTAACAAACGCAAAACAAACACGTCTTTGATGCTTCCCCTCTCCCCCGTTAACTCCCTCCTTCCCTCCCATTCCTCCTATTCCATCTTCCATTCTCTTTCTTCCCTTCTTTTTATTGGTTCCTGTTCATATTTCATAGTCTATTCTCTCTTTCTTCTGATTTCTGTATTTATTCTCTTTGTTTTGCAGCTTCGTCTCTATCATGTTATTTGTGATTTTCTTACCCCCATTTTTTTCTTATTTTTCCTTTACTTTCGTGTTTTTTTTAATTTTCATATAATTTTGTCGAATCTCTACATTCTTCGAGATTTCGTTTTCTTTCTTTCCATTCTCAGCGTCTCATCTTTCACTTTCTAACGTCTGTTTCCTCTTATCTCTTCTATTCTTTTTTGTTTCGTTCCGCACTGTTAAAGTTCTGTTCTTCCCGTTTCTCTTCTTCATCATCATCCTCCCCCCTTTTTTTCTCTCTCTTCTTAATCTCTGTGCGCGTTCCTCCTCTTTCCATTTTCCGCTTCACCTTCCTACCTCAAAAATGCTCCCATACTCTCCCTCTCCTTCATAACACTCCCCTTTCTCCACCCCTCTTCTTTCCTCTCTCCATTTTTCCATCTTCCCCTACACTTGTATTTCTTAACCTTTTCGCTCTGCCTCCATTTTCTTACGTCAAACCAATCTCCAATCATCTTTTTTTTTTCTCTCTCTCTCTCTTTCTCTCTCTCTCATTCATCCTGCTTTTTTATTACCTATTCCCTTTCATACTTCACCCTTTTACATCCCCCTTCAATCCCCTTTCGTCCGTTTGTGCTCACTTTATAACCTTATTTTTCTCTTTTCTCTATCTTTTCCTCTTTCAGCCTATATTTTATCCTTTATTCACTTCCATCCTCTATCCTTTCACATCCCCTTAGGTTCTGTTCTCTCTTCTGTACCTTTCAGAGGCGCTATATGACCTCGTTGCTGTGGTGTTTTATAATAATCAGTCAATTAATAACTTTCATAATTTACTTTTCAGTTCCTATCTTTTTCTAATTTGCCTATATTTCTTTTTATTTATTTATTTTTTTCAGCCTCTATTACTTTGATTTTGTTTTTGTTTTCCTTCCTTACCACTTTCCCAATTTCCAGACCATTCTCATTTTGTCCATCTATATCGACCCTTCCTCTTTCTTCCTCTTCCCCTTCCATTGACCACCCCTACTTTATCCATTACTGTTTCCCTTTACCCTCTCACTGCTAGTGAATCCTTTCCATTATTGTGTACAACTTTCAATACTTTTTTTTTCTTTTGTAATGCAGTGTCTTCAAAAACGTACTTCTATAGGTTTGTGAAGATTAATTTAACATTATACTATCTTTTTAATTTTTGTCTTTACGTCCATCCATATAGCTTACTACAGTGATCTCAAGGCTAACAAACGAAAGGGTTAAATTATACTTCCTTTTCTCTGTTTTTCATTGTTCTAACCATTCTTAATCATTTACTTCAGCTTCCCTTCAAGTTTATCGTCCCTTCTTCTTCCCTTCCTCTTCCTTTTACCAGTATCACCTCCTCTCTTCCCTTTCCTTACTATACCATTTATTTATAAGGACCCTTGCTCTCCCCTTATATTTCCCCTTTTACCTTTGTAACCTTTCCCCCCTTTCTTTGTTCTCCTATTCACCTGTCTGACCCCTTTCTTTCTCTCCCTCTCTCTCCCTCCCTTTACTTTTCCCCTTTACCTCTATCACCCTTTTCTCTCTTTTCACTTTCTCTTTTACACCTCTGTTGCCTCTTTCTTTGTCCCCACTTTTTCCCCTTTCTATAATTTCTTCACATTTCCTTCTTCTCTTCTTCTGTAACTTCCTGTCATTTCCTTCCTCCTTATTTCTCCACTTTCTGTAACTTTCTCCCATTTTCCTTCTATTTCTTTACTTCTCTCCTTCTATTACTTTCTTCCACTTCCTTCCTCAACCCTTCACCTACTACCCCCTTCTTTCTCCTAAGTTTTCTCCTTCTGTAACTTCCTCCCATTTCCTTTCTCTATCCTTCACCTGTATCACCTCTCCTTCTACCCTTTCCCTATCCCCCGTTCACCTCACCTGGCGGGGCTACATGAGGGACACGAGAATTTAGATGTCAGGTGTTGCCGTGAGTACCTGCCGTAATTCTACACCCGCCACACAATTTAAGGTGAGGCCAGGTGTTGCCGGTGTATTGTATTCAGGTGTATTAGGCCAAATGATACACCTTGAATAGTGAGGGGCAGGTGTGGGGGGTGAGGGTGATGGGTGAGGGGGATGGGTGAGAGATATTTGACCGGTTTACTGGGTGTCACGTGATCAACCAGGTGTGCTCTCTCTCTCTCTCTCTCTCTCTCTCTCTCTCTCTCTCTCTCTCTCTCTCTCTCTCTCTCTCTCTTCGTTAATTGCCTTTTCATCTCTCCTTCCTCCCCAAGTCCCTGTCCTGTCCAGTTATTGCATGTCTCTTACTTCTAATTTTTCCTTGCATTCCTCGTTCCTTCCTTTCATTTCGTCTCTTCCTCTACCTACCTTTCCTTCCCTCCTTCAATTTTCTTCCCTTCAACTACGTACCTTGCTATGTTCTTCCTGCCTTTCTTCCTTTATTGTGCTTTCTGTGTGTGTGTGTGTGTGTGTGTGTGTGTGTGTGTGTGTGTGTGTGTGTGTGTGTGTGTGTGTGTGTGTGTGTGTGTGTGTGTGTGTGTGTGTGTGTGTGTGTGTGTGCGTCCCTTTCCGGAGAAATTGTTTACCAATAGTGCTGAATATTTGACCTTTCTTATCTCTGCTAATTATCTTGTGTCATTTCTCACTGTGACTATCATTATCCTTATATTCTTTTGATCTCTCTAGATATGCATCGACACCTCTGCTGCACACGTGTCTCTGGGACCTGCAAATGTGTTATTATTGTGTGTGTGTGTGTGTGTGTGTGTGTGTGTGTGTGTGTGTGTGTGTGTGTGTGTGTGTGTGTGTGTGTGTGTGTGTGTGTGTGTGTGTGTGTGTGTGTGTGTGTGTGTGTGTGTGTGTGTGTGTGTGTGAGAGAGAGAGAGAGAGAGAGAGAGAGAGAGAGAGAGAGAGAGAGAGAGAGAGAGAGAGAGAGAGAGAGAGAGAGAGAGAGAGAGAGTCAATAGCGTTGTGCATATCAGTTATTGTATTCTTTCTTTTCACAATATTTTAGAAGCAAAGGATTCTATCAAGTTTCCTAATGTTATATAATATAGAATATGATACTGATATTAAAATCATGTTAGTTTTTTTTTTTTTTCCAGCAATTTGGTCTTCCATAATTACAAGTATATTTATAACATATTCATATAATAAACACATTCCAACCAGATAAAATAATACCTAAAGCTAATACTGAATTATTATCATAACTACTACTACTACTACTACTACTACTACTGTTATTATTATTATTATTATTATTATTATTATTATTATTATTATTATTATTATTATTATTACCAACACAACCATCACTACTAACAATAATTCAATAACAACGACAACAACAACAACAATACCTACTGCTACTTTTACCACCACCACTACTACTACTACTACTACTACTACTACTACCACCACCACCACCACCACCAGTACTACTACAATTACTACTACTATACTATTCACATCACAGTATTTAGCTTCTACAACTACTACTACAATTACTACTACTATACTATTCACATCACAGTATTTAGCTTCTACGTTTTCTTTACCACTACTACCACCACCACCAACACCACCACCACCACAACCTGGCGGCGCCCCTCACGTCCCACCCTCCCCCAATAGCGTGTGTAGACCTTGGCCACTGGAGTCTTTCGTTCATTTCACAGAGGCGTGTGTATTCAAGCGTCACACACACACACACACACACACACACACACACACACACACACACACACACACACACACACACACACAATTGCTTACTTGATGTGCACTACAAGAGTATGTGTGTGTGTGTGTGTGTGTGTGTGTGTGTGTGTGTGTGTGTGTGTGTGTGTGTGTGTGTGTGTGTGTGTGTGTGTGTGTGTGTGTGTGTGTGTGTGTGTGTGTGTGTGTGTGTGTGTGTGTGTGTGTGCGTGCAAGCGAGAGAGCAAGGGAAGTGGGGATGAAAGGTAAGGGAGAAAATGGAAGAGAGAGAGAGAGAGAGAGAGAGAGAGAGAGAGAGAGAGAGAGAGAGAGAGAGAGAGAGAGAGAGAGAGAGAGAGAGAGAGAGAGATAAAGTAGTAGGGAGAGTAGGGAGGGAGAGGTGAGTGTGTTGCCTGTGTCTGTGTCTGTCTGTGTTACCTGTTAAACTTCGCCAAACTGTGTTGATTGTTACACAGAGATATTCATGGAAGTGGTGATCGCGGGGAGAGAGAGAGAGAGAGAGAGAGAGAGAGAGAGAGAGAGAGAGAGAGAGAGAGAGAGAGAGAGAGAGAGAGAGAGAGAGAGAGAGAGAGAGAGAGAAGGGAAGAAGGGAAAGGGATAAGAGCCAAGTTATTTAGTAGAAATTAGTCGGGAAGAGGAAGGAATATTGAGAACAAGGGGGAAAATATAAAGAAAAGATGAGATTATAGGATTGAAGAGAAACGAGGGAAACGGATTGAGTGGAAGGAAGGAAAGAAAGGAAAGAAGGAGGAAGGAATTAAAGGACTGAGGGGGCAGGTGATATTAAATTAAAAGCCAGAGGGAAAAGGAATATAAAGGAAGGGAGGAGGATCACCATTGAGGATTGCAGGGAAGCATGAAGGTAGAATAATGAAACAAAAAGGAGAGACGAGAGAAAGTTATAAGAAGCACAGAGAACAAAATGAAACATTAATCTTAAATCTAACGACACTTCTTCATACAAAATGAGAAAATTCCCAACACAATATTAGATATAAAGACTGAAAAAAAAACTGCAGAACGGAGAAACGGGACAAAATTATAAGACACGGTGATGAAGAAATTAAAACTACCTATATAAAAAAAAAATAATATTAAACCTAACAGCATTTCTTTATATAAATGGGTGAAAATTCCAAACACAATTACAAAAAGAAAAGTTCTTGTAAAAATATATAAACTACAAATCAGAGTAAATCATTCGACTCAGTTTATCAAAGAGTAGAATTTAAGAAATGAAAATAAGGAAAATATATGAAGGTGTGTACAGGTGAGGGAGGAGGAGGAGAAAGAGGAGGATTTAAGAGCAAGAATAACCCTAAGGAGCACAACCAAAAAACACACATACATCATTGAGCCTCTTAAGAGTGAGAGAAAAGAGTGGAACAAAAAAAAAATCTTCAGCCCGACACTTGACACGTTCCCTTCATAAACAGGAGTGAGCTGAGCGGCGGCGGCGGTGGTGACGACGGTGATGGTGGTGGCGGTGTTGGTGGTGACGGAGGACAGACATAACGTAAAGAATCAGACAAACAAAAAGACAGATACAGATAGATAAAGACATAGATAGATAGACAGACAAATAAACAGATGCATACATACTTAGATAGATGGGTATACAAGTAGGTAGATAGAAATATATAGACAGCTTCATAATTAAAGGAAAAAATAAATGCAGATAAAATAGTGATTGGCAGTAATGTATCTAGATGAATAAACAGACAGACATATTCGTTCATAGATACAGTAAATAGAGGTACAGGCTAGGTTAGCTTAGGTTAAATAGATTAACAGATATATGCATGAGAGAGAGAGAGAGAGAGAGAGAGAGAGAGAGAGAGAGAGAGAGAGAGAGAGAGAGAGAGAGAGAGAGAGAGAGAGAGAGAGAGAGAGAGAGAGAGAAATTACACAGGAAGAGCAGATACCAAGAGATGTATTGGTCTGTAACGATATTATCCAGTTCGCTACATATTATTACAGCAAACTACGTGACGGGGGAACAGGATAGGAGTGATCAAGGCTTTAATAATAGTAATAGTGGTAATCTCTCTCTCTCTCTCTCTCTCTCTCTCTCTCTCTCTCTCTCTCTCTCTCTCCCCTTCCCAAACACATACAAACAAATAGATTAAAAAAACGTGAATACACCACAAGGTAAAGGAAAAATAGACATGTTACTCACAGAAGAAAAATGGTTCATATAAAAATGTTAGGGAAAGAAAAGAAAAATAAAACGAAGCCACATAAAAAAAATAAAAACAGAAAATTATCGCCAATATATACATCAATAAAGCAATACACTACATAAATATACACACATACACACAGTTATTTTTACTAACAAAGACAAGAAAAAACAAAATAAAAGAAAAAAATAAGAGAAAGTAAAACACATGAGACAAACTTAATTTTCAGTCCACCTCTAGTAACATTACTACTACTACTACTACTATTTCTACTACTACTATTTCTACCACCCTCTTTTCCTAACACAGAGAAACAAAACAAAACAAAAAGAAAATAGAAGGAAAAAATAAAAATATAAGCCACGAACTTAATTCCCACGCCACTACAACCACCACCACCACCATCACTACTACTACTACTACTACTATTACTACTATACTTCCACCACCACCACCACCACCACCATCATTGTCTCCCTACCTGATGTATCTCGTAATGAGTCACTGTCCAGGTATATTGACGCCCAGGTGTACAGAGACATATAATTAACCTGTCCACTTCCTCCCTTGCGACTCGGAGAGAAATAGGCATCAGGGAGAGTCGGAGGGACGGAGGGAGGGAGGAAAAATGTGTGAGTCATGAAGGGAGGGGAGGGTGGGGGTGAAAGGGAGGAAGGAAGGCATATATGTAGGGTGTCAGGGAGGGATGGAGGAGTGGAGGGAGTGGAGGAAAAAGTGACCTGTAGAGGAGGGGAGGTAAAAACGACGTTATGGATGTTGTAGGGAGGGAAGGAGGGAGGGAGGGACTAGGGGGAAGGTGTGTGTGTGTGTGTGTGTGTGTGTGTGTGTGTGTGTGTGTGTGTGTGTGTGTGTGTGTGTGTGTGTGTGTGTGTGTGTGTGTGTGTGTGTGTGTGTGTGTGTGTGTGTGTGTGTGAAATTGATAATATAGATTAGGGCTGTACAGAGTTGTCAATTCATGAAGAAAATCTTGTCTTGTATTATAACAATGTGTACAAAAATAATTAAATAACATAGATAAAAAAAAATGTAAAATATAAACATTCAGTGTATATATATATGTACGTACAGTGTTACATGTATGAAAACTAACAACGCGTATCGTAAAATAGACGCAAAATACTACCATTATTATATTTGTCATTATACAACAAACTTAATAATGAAACCGGCCTAAAAAAAAAAAAAAAAAAAAGACAGCACATGAACACTATTATTATTATTATTACACCTGTCATCATGCAACATGCAACGCGATGCCGCCAGGTGAGAACGAGAACGGAACATGCCAATGGTGACCTAAAAACGAGATATCAAATCCCGCCAAAAATTACTCACTATAGAAACTAATACGAATGATGATGAAAAAAGTCTATCATAAAAAAAAAACACATACACACATTCACATTAGACAGCCAAATAATTGTTAAATGTAAGCAGAAAAACATTGACGTATACAAGAAAAAAATAAAACAATCTAATAACCAAAAACCATCTCGCCACTTATGACAAGTCTGGAAAACTCTATGAAGGGGCCAAGAAATATATTAATAAAAAAAAGGGTAAAGGCGAGGCGGCAAGAAGGGAAAGGGAGGAAAAGAGGCAACGGAAAAAATGGACAAGAGAGTGAAAAAAAAAAAAAAGTAAGAGATTGAGAGAGGAGGAATGCGACGAAAGGAGCAATCAGGACGGAGGGAAGGAGGGAAGGAGCGAGGGAAGGAAGCCAGAGAGGGAGGGAGGGAGGGAGGGAGAAAAGGAAGGCAGGCAGACCATCTGGGAAAAAAGGAGGGTAAGACTCAGCGCGGGAGGGAAGGAGGGAGGGATGGAGGAGGCACAGGCAGGCAGGGTAACAGAAAGGAAGTTATAACGATGATATACAAGCAGAGTTTTTAGCGTTAATGGCGCTGTGTGTGACGATAATAATCAGTAAGGAAGAGAGGGAAGTGTTGTAGAAAGAAGGGAGGGACAGGGGAGCAGGAGGGATGGTGGGAGAGACAACAAAAGGCTAGGATAGGGAGTGGAAAGGCAGGAAAGACGAAGGATTGGAGGGCAGGAGAATAGGGAGGGGAAATTGGAGAGGTGGAAAGGAGAGATGGAAGAAGAGAAGAGAAAGAAGCTGCGACAGAGAAGGAAGGAAGAGAGGGAGGGATGGAGGGACACTGTGACAAGGAGTGGGGTGGGAGGGAGGGAGGGAGGGAAGGGGAGAAATGGGAGGTTTTTAAGAAGGCGTTCCGGGAGGCTAGTAAAGAGAATAAGCGGGGGAGAGAGAGAGAGAGAGAGCGAGAAAAAAATAATAAAAGGAAGCTAGAGGCGAAACGGAGAAAGAAAAGGCGACGCGTTTCTTTACGACCACTCTTAATGTTGAAAGTATTATTATCATTACTACTACTACTACTACTACTAATACTACTACTATTTCTATCACTATTAATTAGGTGACAGTAGTAATAGTAACAAGAGGAAGACAAGTAAAAAGAACAATAGTAGGAGGAAGAGAAGCAAAGGTAGAAAAAAAGTGAAAAAGCAGCAAATTTGGAAGTGGCTGAATGAACAAGACGAAAACGTGGAAAAACAAACAAAAGCCAAACACAAACCATGAAAGCAAGCAAGCAAAGTAAACGGGGCAAAAAATAAACAAACAAGCAAAACACGCAAACAAACGCCTCGATTTCCATTTTCCCCACACGCACACGCACACTCACACACACACACACACACACACACACACACACACACACACACACACACACACACACACATACACAGGCACCTCCTTTCGTCAGCCGTACACCCCGCCCCCCATGCACACCTGTGGCCCTGGTAAACACCTGCTAATTATGGTCATATTTACCTGTCCGTAAGCGGATTGAATAGAGCATTAAAGCGGCCTAATTATAATATTTGAGGAAAGCAAGGAGAGTGAAGGAGTGTTATGCTGTAAGGGAAGATGAGGGAGGGGACTTGGTGGGGGAGGTGGTGTGTGAGAATGATGAGGGAGAATGAGGGGAAAAGAGTGAGGGGAAGACTTACGAGGGAAACTGTGTTCTTGGAAAGTGTGTGGGTTGGAGAGCTGCGAGGGAGAGGGAAAGGGGAGAGGGGCATTGTCTGGACCCTGCAGGATATGTGGAGGGGATGAGGGAGTGTGTGTGGAGTGGAGGTGAGAGTGTGGACTGTGGATGTCATGAGTGGATGTGAGGAGTTTTTTGTCCTGCTGTGAATTTATAGAAGTTCCTCATGTTTTTGATAGTGATAGTGATGATGGTGATGATGATGGTGATGATGATGATGATGGTGATGATGATGGTGATGATGATGAAGGAAAGAAAACAGTCAAGGAGAAAGGTGTAGAGTAATGACATATTATAACAACTTTCAGGAATACCAGAATGAAAAAAAAATATATATACATGTCTGTATAAGACCAGAATTATACTTTCCCTCACAAAAAAAAAAGGAAATGTTTAGTTTATATGAAAAAAATAAATCCTCTTACTTGATATACAAGGTCAAAATTATTCTCGAAATCAAAACTTGTCCTTCTCTATAACCTTCTCTCCTTTCACCTCCTCCTCCTCCTCCTCCAAATCCTCCTTCAACCACTCTCCCCTTCACATATTCCCTAATCTCCCCTCAACACCCCCAACCTTTCACATATCCTCCACCTATTCTTTAACCGCCCGCCCCTTAACCCCCTTCTCTCCTTCATCCCCTTCTTTAAACCTTTCCTTAACCCCTCCCCCCTCTACCTATTCTTCCATCCCTCCCTCAATCCCCTCACCTCTTCACCTATTCTCAAACCCCTTTCCCCTTCCACTCTTCCTTTAACTAATCCCTCTTTCTTACACCTATTCTTTCAACCCCCTCTCAAACCCCTCTTCCCTTCACCCACCCCTTTCAACTCCTTCCCTCTACCCATTCCTTAAACCCTCCCTCATAACCCCTCTTCCCTTCACCTACCCTCTACACAACACCCCCACAGACACCACTTCCCCCTTTACCTTCCTTTACACCCCCTCACTACTTCCTCCCAGTCTCCTCCTCTCTCTCCCCTCCCAGCCCCGCGAAAAAGGCCAATTTCCGTGTGCCAACAAGACCTGGATTTAGTGACTGTTTGCCTAATTTGTCAATATAATGGGTGTCTATTGAGACTCTTATCTATTTCCCGGGAATAATAAATAACGCGATGGATGGCTTAATGGCTCCTGCGAGACGGGTATTAAGAGCTTCTTCTTAATTACAGGTGAGAGAGAGAGACAGAGAGAGAGAGAGAGAGAGAGAGAGAGAGAGAGAGAGAGAGAGAGAGAGAGAGAGAGAGAGAGAGAGAGAGAGAGAGAGAGAGACGAGAGTGGAGGGGAGAAGAGAAGAATAAAAAAGAAAGTGCGTGTAAAATGAAATAAGGATAAGGAGAATAAGAAAGGAAGGAGGAAAGCAAGGGAACTGTGAAAGAGGAAACAAGAGTAAGAATTGAAGACAGAAATGAGGGCAGTGGAATTAGGACAGGAAAAGAAACAGGAAAAGAAGAAAAAAGTGGAAGAGGAAGGGAAGGGATGGAAAGGCAAGAAATGGAAGAGAAGGGAAAGAACAGAATGAAAAATGGGCAAACTGAAAGAAAAGAAAGAAAACGAAGAAGGGAAGAAGTGGAACAAGAAAAGGAATAAAAGGGAGGAAGGAAGAAAGGAGGAAAAAATAGCCGGAAAAAAAGGGATGTAAAATAAAGGAAGAAAAGATGTAAGAAACGAAGCAGAGGAGAGAGATAAAGAGAGGAAATAGGGGAAGGGAGAGAAGGAAGGAGGGAAAGAAGGAAGGAAGGAAGGAAGGAAGGTGACAATAAATCATGTGAATTAGTAAATAGGGAGAAGGAAAGAGGGACTGAAGAAAGTGAAAGATAAATGGGTGAGTGAAAGAAATAAATGACAAAAAATAAACATGAAAACAGATGAAATTCAGGAAGTGGATGAGAATGAACAAGAGAGGAAGAGAGGAAAGAAGAAAAAGAGGGATAGTGTAAAGTTAAGAAGTAATAAAAAAATGAATAAGGAAAGTGAATGAAGGGAGGGATAAGGATAATGAGGAGGATGTGGAAGTTGTGGATGATGGAGTGAGGGACGGGGAGTGAAGACAGGCTGATGAGGATGTAATAAGGGGAGGGAGGGGAAGATGAGGGGCAAAGAGGCAGCATAACGGCATGAAGGGAACGAGATGACCTAGTAGAAGAAAGTGAAGGGAAAAATAATAACAAAGATATAAAAGAAAATATATGTTAGACATAGTAAACAACAACAACAACAACAACAACAACAACAACAATAATAACTATAAAACTCACATGTGTTAAATGAAAAAAAGAATACCAATACGAAAAAAAAAATGCTTAAGACAAAATCGATGACAAAAAAGACAAATAATAAATAGGAATGAACTCTAATATGATAAAAACTCACGCAAAATGTGCAAGAATACATCGTGAATATTTTGTTTACGAAAAACGTATACATTGCCGACATCCAAGAATTTTCGAAAAAAAAAATGTTCTACGAATGACAAATTCATAAAATTCAACTTAATAACTCAAAGCTTCATCCAGGACAAAAGTTCGTCTTTATAAATACTGATCTCTCTCTCTCTCTCTCTCTCTCTCTCTCTCTCTCTCTCTCTCTCTCTCTCTCTCTGGACTATCGAGCGCATCACAACACTACATTACGATGAAACTACACACACACACACACACACACACACACACACACACACACACACACACACACACACACAAACACAAGTCTCTACAACCGCTACATTTCCCAACCACTACCGCCACCACCACCGCCGCTGCCGCCGCCACCACCACCACACACGCCACCTCGTTCAAGGGTCAATATTTACCTGGCGTGTACCTAGCGGGAGGGTTTGCACAGGTAAGGCCTCAGGTGGTGATTAATGAAAGCAAACACATGCGTGACACCCGGCGGAAGTAGCACACAGACATGCACTGATTTCACACACACACACACACACACACACACACACACACACACGCACGAATTATTATCATTTGCATCCTTTCCTGACTAGA
>NC_087161.1:23003522-23043522 GCF_035594125.1 Scylla paramamosain | reverse complement strand
ATTGACCCTCCTCTTCTTCTCTTCTCCTCCTCCTCCTCCTCATCTTCTTCTCCTCCTCCTCCTCCTCCAAAGTGAAGTAATCCCCATGGTAAGGTAATCCTCCTCGAGTGTCCTTAGATAATCTCCCTCTCATGTCAAAAAGGTGTCTGTGTCTCTCTCTCTCTCTCTCTCTCTCTCTCTCTCTCTCTCTCTCTCTTCACGCCCTCCCACAATGCAGCGGCAGGACACAGACAAACAAACGGCTTCTTCAGGAATGTCCTAAGGCAGGGAGAAGCCTGGGAGAGAGAGAGAGAGAGAGAGAGAGAGAGAGAGAGAGAGAGAGAGAGAGAGAGAGAGAGAGAGAGAGAGAGAGAGAGAGAGAGAGTGGATGGCGGAAGGGAAAGAAGAGCGGGAAATGTAAGGAATGAAGACAGTGGAGGAAATCTGTGGGAAAGTAAGAGGAAGAGGAGAGATGGAAGAAGAAAAGGAAGAGGAAAGGATATGTAGAAGCAAAAGAAGAAGAGAAGGAGAATAAAGGGGCGCCGAGAAAGATAGTCAAGAGAGGGTGAAGAGGGAAATAAAAAGGTAGAGTGGATTATAGGAAGTGGAGGAGTCCTTATATAGGGAAGGAAGGAGGGGTGGATGAGAGATTAGGGAAGGGAGGGGTGGAAGGAAGTCAAGGGGAGGGAAAAGAGATTGGAGGGAAGTTTAGGGGAAGGAAGAGGGGATAGAGAGGAAAGGGGAGGGATGGGAATAGGAAGAAAAAGGTGGAGGAGAAGGAGGGTAAGAAAAGGTGGAGGGAAAGTAAGGAAAAGGAAAGAATGATTGAAGGGGAGGAAGGAAGAGTGAAAGGAAGCTAAGGAAGGAAAGTAAAGAGGAGGAGAGGAAGCTGAGAGGATGTAAGACGGAAAAAGGAGGGGAGGTGAGAAAGGAGGGAAATATGGTAGGAGGGAAAATAAGGGGAGAAGAGTAGATGTGGAAAGAAAGAAAGGAATGGAAAGAATATAAGAGAAGGGAAGAGATAGAGGTGAGAAGGGGAAGAGAGGAAGTAAGAAGGGAAGAGAGGAGGTAAGGAGGGTTGAAGGGAAGATAAGGGGAGAGTGGGAGGGCTTGAGGGAGGGGAGGGGGAGGGGGAGAGTCTTGTACAAATAGCAGCGGCAGGATCCCATATATGTGGTTGTGATTTACGCCTCGCCTTATTTTACCTGCTGGTTTAATTTCCGTATTTACATTTTTCTTTGTGGGCTGCTCGGCCTCTTTCCATCTCATTCTTTTTTCTTTTATTTTCAAACAGGCCGTTCTAAGTTTTCTTTTTTTTTATTTTACCTTTTTTTTTTTTGTTATTTACAACCAGTTTATTCGCAGTGTGAAAAACAACAACAACAACAACGCATTCATAAGTATTAAGTGTCTGAAAGTTGTCTAAATTGACTAAGTTTGTTTTTCATTCTATTTTCTTCTATTCCTAACCAGTTCATTTGCAGTGAGGAAAAAAAAAACGCATGGATAAGCTCTGAAAGTTGTCTTAATTGAATAAACAGCGTCAAAAAAGTGGATTTTCCTCTTAGACACACCAATAACTGCGATATCTAATGCTGACAAAAATCACGGTGAGTATTAAGTGTCTAACAGTATCTAAAGAAACTTAACAACGGCGAAAAGTGTCCCTTCTACTTTGACGTGGCCACAAATGTGCTATCTAAGTAACGCAGACACAAACACTCTCTTGAAAACCAACCCCGGCAACTCTAAATAAGATGTACATTAAGATAACACTGTAATTTTCTAAGCTTACAAAGACGTGAAGCTGGAAAAGTGGCGACACATGGCGATTTCAGTGTCTACACAAATTGTACAGTATTTTCTCCGCTAAGTATTTTTTTTTGTTACGTAATATTCGCTCAGTTTGAAGATTCACGTTGCAAGTTTGACAAAATTTATAAGTCCTAAGATGGAGTTAAGATTTTTAGTTGACTTCTGTTTATTTTTATTATTTTTTGCCTTCTACTTCGTCCTCAACTTGTGACAATCTATGCTGTGGTGTGTGTGTGTGTGTGTGTGTGTGTGTGTGTGTGTGTGTGTGTGTGTGTGTGTGTGTGTGTGTGTGTGTGTGTGTGTGTGTGTGTAGTGGAGGAGGGAGGCAGGCAAACAGACGAACAAAAGGAAGGTTGGCGGGAGGGAAGGGAGAGAACGCGGAGGAATAAAAGAAAAAAAAGTTCATACGGGAAGCTCGGGGAAAAAAAGGAGATTCATAGCGTAAGAAAAGAAGGAAAAATGTAGTGAAGGCGAAACAAACGTACCAAAATAAACGAAATGAATAAAGAAGCAAAGGATATATAACGAGTACAACATTAATTACAAGAAACAGGAGAAAATCTTAAAAAAAACAACCTAGTTTTAGAGAGAGAGAGAGAGAGAGAGAGAGAGAGAGAGAGAGAGAGAGAGAGAGAGAGAGAGAGAGAGAGAGAGAGAGAGAGAGAGAGAGAGAGAGAGAGAGAGAGAGAGAGAGAGAGATAACAAATAGAACAATTCCTACATGAAGAAAGAAAGAAATGAAAAATAAGACACGAAAGTTGAAAATGAAATAAAGAAAAGGGCAATAACTCACCTGACCCTATCCGCCTGTCCTCCTCCTCCTCCTACTCCCCTCCTCCTCCTCCTCCTCCTCCTGCTCCTCCTCCTTCCAAGCCAAGGGAGAGAGGCCATTCCCCACACAAAGAGGAGGATGCAAATAGCAACATAAATTAGAGGTGTAAGCGCAAGTGTGAAGTTTGTTGGTCCGGGATCAGGAGTGAGAGAGGAAGGGAGAGGAAGGCAGAGGGAGGGAGGAATGGCAGGGAGGGCAGGCAGGCAGGGAGGGGAGGGAAAGAAGGAGATATACTCAAGAAAAGGAGGAAGAAATGTATGGAATGAATAAAGATGAAGGAAAAAAACATGTGTACATCTAGCAGAGAGGGATGATGGCCTTTTGTGTGTGTGTGCGTGTGTGTGCGTGTGTGTGAAAAGTACCGTGGAGAAAAGACTCCCTTTTAACAAATGAGAAAAAAAAAAATGATGGACATACACGTAATAAAAAAAAAAAAATACAACAAATAAACAAGATAAAAAAAGAATACAATGTAATAAGAGTGAAATAAAAGAAGCCTTCATAACTAAGAAAAAGAGTTAATTTAGAACCAGTAAACACAGAACACCATGCAAACTCAACACGGCTGGAAAAGCGAGACAGGAAGAGGGAGAAGTAAGGAGAGAGGAAGAGAAAGGAAGAAAGAATCACTTGAGGAAGAAAGATGTGGAAGGAGTGTTGGCGGAAAGGACGATGAGAGGCAATTTAAGGAAGAAAGAGAGCAGCGGATGGAGGGAGGAAAGAGGAAAGGCGAAGGGAGACAAGATTGAGGGGCAGGTGAGAAAGTATTTAATTAGATGAGGGAAGGAGAGAGAGAGAGAGAGAGAGAGAGAGAGAGAGAGAGAGAGAGAGAGAGAGAGAGAGAGAGAGAGAGAGAGAGAGAGAGAGAGAGAGAGAGAGAGTAGGTGATACAAACACACACACACACACACACACACACACACACACACACACACACACACACACACACACACACACACACACACACACACACACACACACTCTTAATCTTTTACTAAATGAATGGAACACAACATGACTTACAAAAAAAAAAAAAGATAAATTTACATTCGTTTAAAAGTTTTAAAGTTTTTTTTCGAAAGTAGCAAAGGCAGTAAGAAATAAGTATATTCAATTATTATTCTTCACTAAAATATAAAAGATGCAATAGAAAAAAAAACTAAATTAGAAATGTGTTGTGTTTTACTTACGTGAGAGAGAGAGAGAGAGAGAGAGAGAGAGAGAGAGAGAGAGAGAGAGAGAGAGAGAGAGAGAGAGAGAGAGAGAGAATGGGGGAGGGAGAAAGGCGAGTGACGGCGACATTGGGGTTATGAGGGTCGGGAGAGGACAACTAAAGAAGAGGGGAGGGAAGAGGGGAAGGGAGAGGACAGAAGAGAAAAGAGAAGGGAGGGGAAGGGACAGAAGAGAAAAGGGAGAGAGAGAGTAAAAAAAGGGAGAGAGAGGAAGGGAGGGAAGGAGGGCAGTCAGGTGTTAGCGAGGGGAATATAAACATTTGTACAGTTTCCCATAATGGCGATAGGAATCTCTCTCTCTCTCTCTCTCTCTCTCTCTCTCTCTCTCTCTCTCTCTCTCTCTCTCTACTGATCTCCTCCCCTTCCCTCTCTCATCTCTTCCCTTCCTTCCTCCTTCGATCCTTTCCTCACAGGATTATCCCCTCCTTCTCTCCTCTTACCATCCACTTGTTTATTTTCCTTTTCACACTTCTCTTCTTCCTCCTCCTCCACCTTCTCGTTTCTTCCTTCCTTCCTTTGTTTCTCTTACCCTCCTTCCTCCCTCTCCTCCTCCTCCTCTTACCTCCAGACCAATCCAGAGAATTTGCATTTCACATCCTCGTTCTTCGCACGCACGCACGCACGCACGCACACACACACACACACACACACACACACACACACACACACACACACACACACACACACACACACACACACACACACACACGTACGTAGATTAAGTAATAAAAACACCTCATTCGCCATCGTAAAATTATCCTCGAAGTGCCACTTGAACACCAATTCTAATGTTTAAGTCACACTCAAAAATGGCTCCACATGAATCAAGGAGGAGTAAAACTTGCTATTTTTCCCACTTGGCTTTTCCTTTTCCTCCTCCTCCTCCTCCTCCTCCTCCTCCTCCTTCTCTCCTTCAGGTTCTCTTATTTTTCTTTATCTTCTTTTTCTCCTCCTCCTCGGCCTCATCCTGTTTCTGTTATTTCTCCTTCTTGTTGTTGTTCGTCTTCGTGTTCTTCTTCTGCCTCCTCGGCCTCTTCCTGCTTCTCCTTTATTCTCTTTTCCTTTTTGATGTTCTTCTTATTGTTCCTCCTCCTTTTCCTCCTACTTTATTTTTGCTTTTTTTTTCTCCTTTTTTTTCTGTTCTATTCGTTTTCAGTATCAATACAATCTACAGTAATCAAGATTCCCCACTACTACTACTACTACTACTACTACTACTACTACTACTACTACTACTACTACTACTACTACTACTACTACTGCTGCTGCTGCTGCTGCTGCTGCTTAAAACAGAACGAGTTGAGTGAAGAAGATTAAAAACGAAAATAAAAGGAAGGCAACTTGCACATCACAAAATAATAACATAGACTTTAAGACGAATAAAAAGAAATTAAATCTTAAAAAAGTCAAAGTTACAGAAGAAAAATGCAAAACAGCGGAGTAGAAAGATTTAAAGCAAAGAGAAAACGTAATACAACTAAACACAGATAAAGTCAAGAGTACTAATGAAGCAATAATGACCCAAGAAAGCAAGAGAAATAAATACGCGCGAGAATAAAGGAAATTAAACCATAAAGAAGACAAAGAATGCATTAAAGCAAAGAGGGAGGGAGTCAAGTGAGGAAATTGCAAATGAAGAGAAACGGGGCAACGATGAAGAAAATGAGAAGGGAGATGGAAAGGGAGATACACGTGGGAAGAGAAGAGAAAGAAGGGGAGGAATTAAAAAGGAAAATAGGAGGAGGAGGAGGAGGAGGAGGAGGAGGAGGAGGAGGAGGAGGAGGAGGACACACGACCAAACAAAGCAACCAACATACAAACTCTATATCCATAATTGACCTTTTATTCTCCACTCTTTATCACCTCCCTCATCTCTCCCTATCTTTATCGCCCTTTGCTCCTGATCACCCCATGCAGCAGCTGACCGCCCTTGCCCCTCTCCCTCTGCCTCTCCCCTACACTCCCCATTCTCCTGCCCATTCCTCCCCTCTCTCTCCCCATCACTCCAATCATGGACTCCGGATATGGGGAGGGTGAGGGTGATGAGGAAGAAGGAAGGGAGGAGGAGGAGGAAGAGGAGGAGGAGGAGGAGGAGGAGGAGGAGGAGGAGAAATTTAAAGTTTTTTTTCCCAGAATAGGCGTACACACCATGGTCTTTGTGTGTGTGTGTGTGTGTGTGTGTGTGTGTGTGTGTGTGTGTGTGTGTGTGTGTGTGTGTGTGTGTGTGTGTGTGTGTGTGTGTGTGTGTGCACGCGCGCGCCCTTATGGGAGGGGCTTGTGTCATATTCGTCACGGTAAATTTTACGGACATGAGGAAACATCTGCCCGTCATGGAGTGTATTAATAATTCTCTCTCTCTCTCTCTCTCTCTCTCTCTCTCTCTCTCTCTCTCTCTCACCTCGTCCTTCAGCCTCACCTCAAGGTCACGCCGGCTCACCTGGATCAAGGCAGGAAGGGGATTACCTGCGAGTTAATAATGTGCTAATAAAGACCATGAATTTATGCGAGCGGGATGTGGCTTGTTGACGGCAGCAATGTGTTATACGCGTGAAATACAGCGCTCAACGTATGGAGTATTGTGTAATTACTGTAATCTAAGGTGTATGTTGATGATGGGCTGGGGTGTGAAAAGTTAATGGAAGGAAATGATGGTGATAGCAATAGTAGTGGAGACGGTGGGTGGTTATGAAGATGTGGTGCAGTGTGAGGTTCAATACGTGTTCAGCGTTAATTATTAAGTATTGTGGTTAGTATAATGCATGTATGGTGTCGTGGTCGTGGTGTATAAAGTTAATGGGAGGCAGTGATGATAGTAATGGTAATGGTGGTAATGATGAAGAGAATGTTTTGTGATTTAAATAGCTTTAGCATTTAACGGTGAAAAACATGTAAGCGGAAATCATAATGCATGTATCTCGTCATCCTTTCACTGCTATTGACAGTGCGGTGATTGTTACTTCACCTGATTGATCCTGGAACATTTGACTGTGCAAAAAAAATATAACTAAGAGCAAATAAAGGCAAACATAACAGCAAATAACAGCAATCCACACTTCATAAAAAAAATATCTACCATAAATATAAACAAAGACTGGAAATTTAATCTATACAGTCATTCCTTCTGCAATCACACGTGTTTTCTGAAATTATGATACAGGAAAGTAATTTACTAACATCTTCCCTTTAACTCACAATCTGCCTGGAAAAAATAATCCTTACGAACTTCTGAATAAGCGACAGCAGTGAGAAGGCAAAGCAATGAGACAGTTCCAGTACTTACATAATCACGTACAATGAAGAGGGAAGAGGTTTCAGCTCGTGTCAAGTTGAGTGAAGAGAATCCAATCAGCTGATCTGTGAAAACAAAGATACGTCAGTCAAAATGTTACACTGAGTCCTGTATTCCTCCTCCTCCTCCTCCTCCTCCTCCTCATCCTCATCCTCTTTCTCTCCTCTCCCTTTTATCCTATTCTATCCTTACTCTCTCATTCTCTCGCTGTCGCTTCACCTCCCTTCTCTACTCTCTCTCTTCTCCACCCTCTCCTTCCCTCTTCCTCCCCTTCCCAACTCTCACACATCAATGATAAGCTCGCCGGGTCTGAATGCTTCCCTTCCCCTCCTCCTCCTCCCCCTCCTGCTTCTGTTGTTGACTTTGTTGTTGTTATTGTTGGTGTTGTTCCTGGTAATAGTGGTAATGGTGGTGGTGATGCACTGGGGTGTTTTCTCAGTGATAAAGCAAATCCCTGCCGCGTGGTACAATTGTGAGAGAGAGAGAGAGAGAGAGAGAGAGAGAGAGAGAGAGAGAGAGAGAGAGAGAGAGAGAGAGAGAGAGAGAAAATGCACGCATAAAAGCAAGGCATAGAACGAAAGAGATACGCAAACATACTTACATGCTCGTACATACATGCATACACACATACTAACATACAAACACAGAAATACATTGATCAGAATAACACACAGACGAAAATAAAGAAACAAGAAATGTCACAGTATGAAAAAAAAAAGAAAGGAAAAGAAAACATGCATTCGAACAGTCGAACAGACGTGCACACAGAGTTAAAGAAGCATGTTGATCAGAATAACATATACAAAAAAATAATAATAATAATAATTATAATATATATATATATATATATATATATATATATATATATATATATATATATATATATATATATATATATATATATATATATATATATATATATATATATATATATATATATATATATATATATATATATATATATATATATATATATATATATATATATATATATATATATATATATATATATATATAAATAAACAATAAATGTCACGGAACACTTACAATTTCATAGTCTTTTCTTTTCGCTCAGTCATCCAACCAATCAAACCCGCGTCACTAAAGGTTACTGTGACGAAAATATTACCGCGATATGAAAAAAAGTCTCCGTGATTAATTTAGCGCTAATCCATGAGTCACGGCCACCTACCTGCCTGCCACCACCTGTGTCCCCTGTACCCCTTCATCCCCTCCCCGCCCCGTTTCATCATTAAGCCCTCACCTCACCTGCGCAAACCAACACCACCCTCACCACCACCCTCATCCCCTGCATTACAAGACAGGTGATAATTTTACTGACAAATCATTTTCCTCCCGCCAAATGCAAACATATTACACTCAATTACCATTTGCACCTTATTCTTTACATGTTATGGTTATTCATCTATTAAGAAGTTCATTATGTAAGTACTTTTGATCTGATACTCTTACCTCCTCCTCCTCCTCCTCCTCCTCTTCCTTCAATGTCTAGAGGCACATGTTCCAAAGTATAAATAACCATCTTAGCGTGTCATTTAGATGAGGAAAAAGGAAAGGGAGGGCATCGAGCAGATGGAAAGGGGAGAGGAGACACGAAGGAAAGGAAGAGGGAAGGAAAGGAGATGGAGAAGGGAAGAAGACTGGATCAAATAACCATAAAGGATGAATATTAGGGTATAGCAGAGGGTAAGGAGGAGGAGGAGGAGGAGGAGGAGGAGGAGGAAGAAGAGGAGGAGGAGGAGGAGGAGGAGGAGGAATGGGCAGTGGTAATGTAATGGTGCCTGAAACTCGCTCCACGACAGAGAGAGAGAGAGAGAGAGAGAGAGAGAGAGAGAGAGAGAGAGAGAGAGAGAGAGAGAGAGAGAGAGAGAGAGAGAGAGAGAGAGCCTTCCTTCCCTCCCTCCTCCCATCTTCACCGCAGAATTGGAGAACCTTCACAGTTGCTAATGGCAGGAATGTTATGTACGTATCTATAGCAGTGGGAAGAGGAGGAGGAGGAGGAGGAGGAGGAGGAGGAGGAGGAAGAGGAGGAGGAGGAGGAGGAGGAGGAGGAGGAGGAGGAGGAGGAGAGTGAGATATAGCAGAGGAAGATAAGAAAGTAGGAAACGAGGGACGTGTAAGAGAGGAGTAACGAGAAAAATTCAGCTAAACATGAAGTAAAGAAGGATAAAAAACAGAAGATAACAGAAGGGAAGCAAAGACGGAGAGAAAGAAAAATTGATGAAAGAGAAGAAAAGGGAAAAATGAGAGAAAATGAGAAAGAGCGGGAGGAGAGAACGAAGAGAAGTGAGTGAAAGAAGAAAAGAATAAAAGTGAGAAAGAGAATGAAAGAAAGAGGGAACAGCAATAAAGTAGGAAAGAAATAAAGAAAATAAGAAAGAAAAGAAAAGATGATAGAACGATATGAGAAAAAAAAGATGAGAAAAGTAAAGAAGGAAAAGTTTAGAATGAGACGGAAGAAAACGCGATTAAAGAGGCGAAAGAAGAGAGAAGGAAGAGGAGACAAAAGAGAGATAATGTTTGTCCCCGAAGTGATGCCATCTTCCTCTGCTCCTCCCACAACGACATGCCCAATTCGGGACTTCCAACTTCACCCCGAATTTTACAACATCCCGCCGACTTCTGCTCAGACCGAGAGATGGCGCTGTGGGGGAGAGAAGTTCACTTTTATTTACCTATTTTCCTTCTTTTTTTTTTTCAGGGTTTAGTGAAGGGAACTTTTTGACGCTACATTTTTTTTACTAGGAGGGTCGGAGGAATAGTTCAATGTGTGTGTGTGTGTGTGTGTGTGTGTGTGTGTGTGTGTGTGTGTGTGTGTGACATGTCCAGTCCAGTGATAAATGATCGTCAAATATAGTGAAAAAGAGTGAGTGAAAGTTACGTAACAGTCTCTCTCTCTCTCTCTCTCTCTCTCTCTCTCTCTCTCTCTCTCTCTCTCTCTCTCTCTCTGTCTGTCTGTCTTTTTCAGTGTCTATCTGTCGGTCTCTCTCCTCGAACAGATGCAATTTCAACATGTGATTTTTCTGAGCATACGTGGAACGATAATTTCAAGACTTTTCGACAAGATAATCACCTCGACCTTCTTGAACAAATACCAGCATGTACGAACACTTCATGGAGGAGGAAGAGATTGATGAAAAAAAGAAAGAAAAACATTAAAATAACACTGTAAAAGTCTAACAATCGCATCACGGAGAAGCTCGGGATAGAAAAGCCAGTCAGTCAGGGAGCCACAAAGAAAGGTAAGGTAAGCGACAATCTTCCCTCAAAATAACCGTGTTTGAAAAGGTAACGCTTTCTCCTGTCTCTCGAATCACGAATCACTAAAAACTCGCGTCTCTTCCCCCTCCTCTTCCTCCCCCACCGCCGGCCTGATTCTGTCCGCCGCTAACAAAAAGTCATGCAGAAGTGCTTTGATAATTTAAGAGATTTGTGTAACTAGAGACCTTGAGCGAGAGAGCGAGAGAGAGCGAGGGAGAGAGAGAAGGGGGAAGCGGAAGGTTACTGAGCAAGAGTGATTGGCAGGAATGATGAAGGATTAAAGGGAAAGAAAGATGAATTCAATGAAAAGCTAATGTATAAAAGAAGAGAGAAAGAGAAAGAGAGAGAGGAGAGGAAGAATTGAAATGACAGTTGCAAAGGGAGAGACGAAACAAATTAAAAAAAATATGAACGAGGAAAAGGAAAAGTAGAGAGAGAGAGAGAGAGAGAGAGAGAGAGAGAGAGAGAGAGAGAGAGAGAGAGAGAGAGAGAGAGAGAGAGAGAGAGAGAGAGAGAGAGAGAGAGAGAGAGAGAGAGAAGAGAACGCAAGTTAATGAAGAGAGAGGGAGAGAACGATGAAAAAAAAAAGGACGGAGAGAGAAAGATGAAAAAAAGGACGAGACGGAAGGTAAATTAAAGTCCAGCAGCGTTTTCTAAAGTACATCAGGTAGAGCAGGTGAGCTGATGACATTAACAGGTGTGCATGATTTACCTTTAGCCGGCGTCCCCTTGAGAGAGAGAGAGAGAGAGAGAGAGAGAGAGAGAGAGAGAGAGAGAGAGAGAGAGAGAGAGAGAGAGAGAGAGAGAGAGAGAGAGAGAGAGAGAGAGAGAGAGAGAGAGAGAGAGAGAGAGAGAGAGAGAGAGAGAGAGAGAGAGAGAGAGAGAGAGAGAGAGAGAGAGAGAGAGAGAGAGAGAGAGAGAGAGAGAGAGAGAGAGAGAGAGAGAGAGAGAGAGAGAGAGAGAGAGAGAGAGCTGAGGGCAAGGGTCGAGACGCTGAAAGAATGGAAGGAAGAAAGGATGGAGGGAGAGAGAGAGAGAGAGAGAGAGAGAGAGAGAGAGAGAGAGAGAGAGAGAGAGAGAGAGAGAGAGGGAGGGAGACCTCTTCAGATCCTCATTGTTCTAGCTGTGACCTCATTCTTACTTACACTGGACTCTCTCTCTCTCTCTCTCTCTCTCTCTCTCTCTCTCTCTCTCTCTCTCTCTCTCTCTCTCTCTAAGTTCTTGTATGAAAATGTAAGTATCAGTGAAATATTTTTTTTGGGCCCACACCTTCCTATTACCTGTTCTTGACGTCTTTCACCTCCGCCGCCAGAAATACCGCACGTGAGTTGGTCGCTTTTTCTCCTGGTCTGATTTTAGCACGCTGCTCTATTCTCTTTTTTTATTCTCTCTCTCTCTCTCTCTCTCTCTCTCTCTCTCTCTCTCTCTCTCTCTCTCTCTCTCTCTCTCTCTCTCTCTCTCTCTCTCTCTCCTCACTGGTAACGGACGCCGCTGAATGTTCCTTGTATTTTTTTTTAACTTTCTACTTCTTCTCTGGACTGGAAAATTACAGAACGTGTAATAGATCGGGACAAAATTTTATCTACCTTTTGTTTCTCTGTATTTTATCTCTGTAATAACTTTTTTTTCGGTGTTATTCTCTCTTTTGCTATACATTGTCAAATCATGCAAATTATGACGTGCCATCACTGTCGTGAAATTCCCACAAGAGCATTAGCAGTGACCGAGAGAGAGAGAGAGAGAGAGAGAGAGAGAGAGAGAGAGAGAGAGAGAGAGAGAGAGAGAGAGAGAGAGAGAGAGAGAGAGAGAGAGAGAGAGAGAGAGAGAGAGAGAGAGAGAGAGAATTTTTCAGACACGACAAACAGACACACACAGACACACACACACAAAAAAGACGAGAAACGAAAAAAAAAAAGATAGAGAGAAAAAAGAAGAAAAACTTACCTCATTACAATAAATACCACGATACCAATTGACGATAGGACGGGCGGGCGACGGCGATGACGAGGAATATTATGATAATGACGATGATGATGAAGACGAAGATGGATCCTCTGCACCTCACCACACCCGCGTCACCAGCATTCATAAGTGATGCTAATTCATGTGTTGCGGGGACCAGCGATGCCACGCGGCGCCCCTCAGCCCTACCAGCGTCCATTAACACATCGTAAACATGGATTCCTGAATGGCCCGGGAGCAGAGGAGGAGGAGGAAGAGGAGGAGGAGGACCAGAAAGGAGGGGGGTGATGGAACAGATAGAAGCTAATGGGAAAAAAGTCAGTTTACAGAGTGGAGGGAAAAAAAGAAGCATATTAGAGAGAAGAAATGTCGTGTAAGGGAGAAAAGAAGGAGTTGAGAGGTGAAGGGACAGGGAGTAGAGAAAATGACAATATGCAAGGTGATAAAAAAAATGAGGAAGCCCAAGGGAAAAAGTAAAAAAAAAAAAAATATGTATAAGGCGAAAGAAGGAATAAAAAAAGAGAAGGAAAATAATCGAGTAAGAGGAAGAGACAAGTGAAAAATATTCATAAAATAGTAAAAATAAATCAAGAAAGAAAGAACAAGCTAAGGAGAAAACTAGAAGAAAATAATGTATAAAGAAGAAAGTAGGAATTAAGAAAGAACAAAAGGAAGAGGGGAGGAAGAAGAAGAGAAGTAAATGAGAGAAAAAAAGACACTATAAGAAATAAAAAAATATTGAAATTAGACTGCTGAAACAGAGCCTGAAAAAGAAAGAGAAATAAGTTCAGAAGAAAGAAAAAGATTGAAGGAACAAATTTACGGAGGAGGAGGAAGGAAAAGGAAACAAATGGAAAGGAAAAGAAACAAGTAAAGGTAAAAATACGAAGCGGAATACGTTAGAAAAAAAAAATGTAAAGGATAAAAATGGGAGAAAAAAATTGAGAGGAGAAGGAGAAGGAGAAGGAGGAGGAGAAGGAGGAGAAAAAAAGAACGCAACAAAAGGAAAAAAAAAGAGGCAAAAGTAAAATAAAAGAAGTAAAAAAATGTGACAAAGAAAAAAATACAAGGAATGAAATGGGAGGTAGAAAGAGAGAAAATGAGATGAAAAGGGAAGAAGGTATAGGAGTGATGAGAAGTGAGGGGATGGGGAATACGAAGGGGAAAGAGAGTAGATGAGATGGAGATGAGATGGGATGGAATGGGAGGAGAGGAGCTGGAAGGAGGGAAGAATGGGAGGAAAGGGAGAAGGTGATGGATGAAAGGGGACTGACGGAACAGAGATGGAGATGAGGGAGACGCAAGAGAGGAAGGAGGACGAAGAGAAAAAAATGAAAGAAAGAAAAGGATTCCTGGAAAGAAGTGAAGCGTGGGAAAAACGAGATAAAAGGCGAGAAAGAAAATAAAGAAAAAAAAACAGATGAGAAAAAATAACCAGAGCAGATAAAAAAAAGAAAAGGAAACTATAGAAAAGCAATAAAAAAAGGAAATAAAAGTCATAGAACAATCATCAAAGAACATAAAAAAGGAAAAGCACAGAAAAGATAAAAATAAAGAAAAAAAAGAAAAGAATGGAAAAGAGACCAAACAGATAAAAAAAGAGAAAAGGCTACAATAACCCCATACAAAAAAAAAGTAAAAAAAAAAAGGACGAAGGAAAAAAAAAAGGTCATTACCATAAAGACGGAAAAGAGGATACAAAAAACGTCCTCAACCTAAGCCGACATCACAGAGGAAAAATAATAAAACAGAGGTAATAAAGAACGAAATGAGAGGTGCGCCCGCCCGCCCTCAGGACAATCCCCGCCCGGAGCCACCCTCGCCAAGAGCCGCAGCGCCGGGGGTGCCTCGCGAGTCTCCGTCGTGAGGCAAATGAGAGAGTCCTCCCTCAAATTGCCGTGTCACTCATTCCCCGCCAGCCTCTTAGTGGGCCGGAGGGGTTGGGGGGGGGGCATGAAAAAATTATATTCCACATCCGCACTGACGACTTAACGTAATGCCAGAAATGTGTGCGTGCGCAGCTACACACTATATACACACACACACATATACATATACTCTACATTATACACATATTAGTTTCTTGATATACGTGTGCATGCATACTTGTTCCTGTACTCGTACTTGCACAGTCGTATATAACATTATTATTATTATTATTATTATTATTAGTAGTAGTAGTAGTAGTAGTAGTAGTAGTAATAGTAGTAGTAGTAGTAGTAGTAGTAGTAGTAGTAGTAGTAGTTGTTGTAGTAGTAGTAGTAGTAGTAGTAGTAGTAGTAGTAGTAGTAGTAGTAGTAGTAGTAGTAGTAGTAGTAGTAGTAGTTTTTATTCACTCAACACCAGCATGCAAACTACAAGTAGACAAGTGCGTACATTAATACATACACATTTAAGTATACAGGGAAATTAATGAGTAAACGTACCTACTTACAAATATACATGCATAACATTCACATACTTTCCACAACCGTAATGCAGACTACATGAACAGAACCATTACTACAGGCGCCATTAGGATGATACTGACCTGATATACATAAGAAACATGCATACACATCACACTCGCACCACCGCCACCAGCATACACCAAACACGACCGCGCCACACTCGCCCGGCCAGCACTGATAAACAAGCATCATTCACGTTCCTCGCAGGGCACAAAAAGCCGGAAAAATGTGACTGATTACAACTTAACATTTTCTTCTCATCATTATCACATTGATCAATGAACTATGCAAGGGTCGCTGTCCGAGAGAGAGAGAGAGAGAGAGAGAGAGAGAGAGAGAGAGAGAGAGAGAGAGAGAGAGAGAGAGAGAGAGAGAGAGAGAGAGAGAGAGTCACCTCCCCCTTCCGATCATCTTCCAGCCGTCTGTCGTAAAAATGGTTTTGTTAATGAAGAACAAAACGAGTTTCTCTGATGACCTTTTTTTGTTCGATGTCATGAATATTGAACGACAAACATTTTCTCTTTCTCTCTCTCTCTCTCTCTCTCTCTCTCTCTCTCTCTCTCTCTCTCTCTCTCTCTCTCTCTCTCTGTGTGTGTGTGTGTGTGTGTGTGTGTGTGTGTGTGTGTGTGTGTGTGTGTGTGTGTGTGTGTGTGTGTGTGTGTGTGTGTGTGTGTGTGTGTGTGAGTGAGTGAGTGTGTCCTACATCGGAAACAGTGAGCAACGTATCAAAGGGAGAGAGAGAGAGAGAGAGAGAGAGAGAGAGAGAGAGAGAGAGAGAGAGAGAGAGAGAGAGAGAGAGAGAGAGAGAGAGAGAGAGAGAGAGAGAGAGAGAGAGAGAGAGAGAGAGAGAGAGAGAGAGAGAGAGAGAGAGAGAGAGAGAGAGAGAGAGGCCTGCCATGTCTATTCAATTAGAAGACGCCATTAAAAGTGTGCAATATTTTTCAATTTTCTAGATTATTGTGCAACTAAAATTTACAAACCAATACTATTTTTTCGAGGAGATATGCATCTACAGAGAGAGAGAGAGAGAGAGAGAGAGAGAGAGAGAGAGAGAGAGAGAGAGAGAGAGAGAGAGAGAGAGAGAGAGAGAGAGAGAGAGAGAGAGAGAGAGAGAGAGAGAAAAGCATTACGTTACAGCTGACATTAACCAGATCAATGTGACGGAAGCAGTGTGACCTTTCAGCGCCGGTCACGATCTGCATGCTTCCTTTACCCCGCGACGACCGGAACTGGTGCCGCTGAGTCCAGACTGACCAGGGCCCTTATTCTGAATCACTTCTGCGCCGCACCTTCACTACGTTCAAAAGGCTCTAGTTTAAGTGACACGGGTTGTTAAGAGAGTTTCTATGATTCTAGTGACAGATTAACAAAATTTCTACATTAAAGATAGGAGAAACATTTCTGTTCTCCGAGAAAATAGCTGTGGTGAGAGTAAAGTTTTTTCTAAATACGGGCCAGGACGCTTCACACCCAACAAAAGCTAATCATGCAAGCAATCAAATAATAAATGATTCAGCCAGTAGTCGATATTTTAAGTTGGAAATAGTATGGTATGTAGAACTATGATTACTGTTATTAGTACCGCTACTGTTACTACTATTACCATTACTTCTACTATTTTTATTGGGCAATACTACCTAACTTGGAGAAGGTGTATCTGATCAATAGCATCATTAACAAATCACAAAGCCAAATTCCTACTACTACTACTACTACTACTACTACTACTACTACTACTACTACTACTACTAAACTCATGGGAACACCGAACTCCCTAGCTACCCTTATACACCCACCCACTCACACACACACACACACACACACACACACACACACACACACACACACACACACACACAAGATGCTTTGCGAGAGAGGGGAGGAAGATAATGCTACGCCCAAGGGAGCCATCACCCTGTAGGTTTTGGGGAGGATCAAGGGAGAGATGGTGATGGGGACAGCCTCTGCGTCTTTTATGGGAAGGGAGGGGAGAAGAGGGGAAGGGGGTGGGAGTACGAAGGAGGAAGGTTACACATGGGGAGTCGGGGGAGGGGGGTTATGCATGGATGCGAGAAGAGGACGAGGGTAAAGAGGGTGTGTGGAAAGAAATGGGGTAAATGTAATGGAAAGAGATGGAAAATGAGGGAAAAGGGAGATATTTAGAGGTATGCAGAGGTAAAGGGGAGACGGAGAGGAGGGGGAGAAGGGTATAAATAATGGAGAGAGAGAGAGAGAGAGAGAGAGAGAGAGAGAGAGAGAGAGAGAGAGAGAGAGAGAGAGAGAGAGAGAGAGAGAGAGAGAGAGAGAATTTACACACACACACAAAAAAATAATAAACAAACAATAACAATGCTAATCCCCTTCACTCATGTCACGGCCGGCAGTTTCTCTTCTCTGTCTTGCATCACATAAAGAGAAACTCAAATAAAAATGGCATGATTATTATTACATACAAAAGCAAGACCTGTTATTGATAAGCTGAATACGTGAAAGTAGTAGTAATAACATTCAAATATATGCAATAGTATTGATAATGACGATGATGATGATGGTGGTAATAATGGTAATAATGGTAATAATAATAATAATAATAATAATAATAATAATAATAATAATAATGATAATAATAATAATAATAATAATAATAATAATAACAACAACAATAATAATAATAATAATAACCATGAGGAGGAAACAACAACAACAACGAACAACAACAACAACAACAACAACAACAACAACAAGAATCCACAATAAAGAAATTCGAACTTACATCTCTCGCATCCAAAATCGAGCAATGAATCCACAGATACACCAAACACAACACAGCACACACACACACACACACACACACACACACACACACACACACACACACACACACACACACACACACATCACTGACCTAACCAAGCAAATAAACATCAACAAAGAAAACGGAATACAACACAAACCTTGGCATTAAACAAACTAACCAATATTCATCACTTCACTCATCCACCAATCGATCAGTCTGCTGGAGAAATGAAAATAAGATAAAAAAAAAAAAAAAAAAAAAAACGAGTACACAAATTCGCAAAGTCCACGGAGTATGCTGGCAAAAGTTATCTGATGCTTGTAAAAAAACAGTAACTAAGGCCACTCTAATGTCACATGAAATGCCACGCAAACCGACACAGGCACACACATAAAATACCAGCGTGCGTCTGCCGGATGTGTGAACTTACTGGGCAATGCACGTGGAAGGGAAGGGAGGGGAGGGGAGGGAGAGAGGGAGGGAGAGAGAGAGAGAGAGAGAGAGAGAGAGAGAGAGAGAGAGAGAGAGAGAGAGAGAGAGAGAGAGAGAGAGAGAGAGAGAGAGTGTGTGTGTGTGTGTGTGTGTGTGTGTGTGTGTGTGTGTGTGTGTGTGTGTGTGTGTGTGTGTGTGTGTGTGTGTGTGTGTGTGTGTGTGTGTGTGTGTGTGTGTGTGTGTGTGTGTGTGTGTGTGTGTGTGAGCAAAAAAATAACGATAAGGGACGTCTGTGTTAGGTAATTCTCTCTCTCTCTCTCTCTCTCTCTCTCTCTCTCTCTCTCTCTCTCTCTCTCTCTCTCTCTCTCTCTCTCTCTCTCTCTCTCTCTCTCTCCACCTGAGTTTTTCTTTTTATTATGTACCTTAGAAACAAAATAAATCTTCACTGTAAAGTTATTTTATTAATGTATCTCTCTCTCTCTCTCTCTCTCTCTCTCTCTCTCTCTCTCTCTCTCTCTCTCTCTCTCTCTCTCTCGATGAAACAAACATGAACACCAAGATAAACAAAGAAAAAAAACTCATGATCAGTGCAAATCAAAACACGTTACTGATTTTTTTATGAAACGAAAAAGTCAAAGCAGGAAGTGAAAGAATTTTTAAAAAGGGTCAAAAAAGACAAACCGATGATGAAAAATAGAAAAAAAAAAAAAAAAGAATGGTTAGCACAAGAAAACATGAATCGTACACATAAAAAAATGAGTATCTAAAACACAAGAAACAAAACATGGAATGATAAAGAGAAGCATCGCATATTTAAGCAAAAAAAAGCGAAAAATAGACAAAGGAATGAATTTAATGAAACAAAGAAACGTAAACATTATTCAGAAGAGATAGAGTATAAAAAAGAAATACAAAGATCTAAAGAAAAATGTAAAATGGATACATTTGATTAAAAAAATAACTAAAAGGAAAAGAAAAGTAAAAAAAATATCAAGAAATACAAGAATACTAATAAGAAAATAAAGGTCAGATATAGGAAAGATATATACAACACGGAAAACTTTTCTTCACTCCTCCAACATGTCTCAAAAAAAAAAAAAAAAACACCCATACATCAACGGGTCTTCTCTTCACTCTTTTATATTACAAAATAAGAATACTATTAAAAGCAAAAATTATATTAAGACCAACATAAAAGAGCAGAAAAAAAAAACATCTCAATTTCACCACACACACACACACACACACACACACACACACACACACACACACACACACACACACACACACACACACACCCACTCACATATCAACTAGTCCTTCCTTCTTCACATTTTTAAACAATTCTAGACATCAAAGGCTGGACACAAAGAGGACACACAGGATCCCGCTACAGCAGCACAGGGAGCCAATCAGGAGCGTCCGCCGCGTCAGCCAATAGGGAAATGATAGGAAGTCGAGCGGCTGGAGCGTCGACTTGGCAGATAGAGAGACGGCGGGGCGGAGTCGGTGGGGCGGATGGCCAACTCAAACACGACTTACTATCTCTCTCTCTCTCTCTCTCTCTCTCTCTCTCTCTCTCTCTCTCTCTCTCTCTCTCTCTCGGTAGTCGTCTTCATCTTCCTCTATAACCTCTTTCTTTAACGCCTTTTCCCTTAATCATCTTTTCTCTCTCTCTCTCTCTCTCTCTCTCTCTCTCTCTCTCTCTCTCTCTCTCTCTCTCTCTCTCTCTCTCTCTCTCTCTCTCTCTCTCTCTCTCTCTCTCTCTCTGTCTCCAGTAGCCCTCTTTATCCCTCTTAACCTTTTCTCTTCCTATTCTTCTTCTTACCCTCCTCCTTTCTCCCTTCTCCAATACTTACTTTTATCTATTTTCTTTTTTCCTTTCTATTTTCTTTTTTCTTTACGTCTGAGCACTTTTCTTGGCTCCTCCATGTCCCTAAATTATTACATCCTTGCTTTGCGCTCATTTCCCATTTTTCTCTAGCTTCATTTCCTCTCTCCTCCTCCTCCTCCTCCTCTTCCTCCTCCTCCTCCTCCTTTCCTCCATTTTAACCTCCAGCAGGAACGTATCGGAGGAAATTCTTCTTTCCTAATCAGATCAGATCTTGGGAAGGGAATTTTGTCGTCTTAGATCCCCCCTTCATCTTTTCCTCCCTCTCTCTCTCCCTCTCTTCTTCCTCCTCTTCACCCCTTTCTTCCCTCTATGTGCCTTTTCCTCTTTTCTTTCCTCCTCTCTTTCTCCCCAGTCTTATATTCGCTCTCTCTCGCTCTCTCTTTCCCTCCCCTAAAGGTAAATGTTTCCTCCACCGCTAAGGAAGGGAGGTAAAATTTAAGAGCAGTGGAGGAAATTGAGAGAGAGAGAGAGAGAGAGAGAGAGAGAGAGAGAGAGAGAGAGAGAGAGAGAGAGAGAGAGAGAGAGAGAGAGAGAGAGAGAGAGAGAGAGAGAGAGAGAGAGAGAGAGAGAGAGAGAGAGAGAGAGAGAGAGAGAGAGAGAGAGAGAGAGAGAGAATAATCCAGCATGGAAACAGAAGCATTTCAGCAAAAGCTGACACAAAGTAGACTGAGAGAGAGAGAGAGAGAGAGAGAGAGAGAGAGAGAGAGAGAGAGAGAGAGAGAGAGAGAGAGAGAGAGAGAGAGAGAGAGAGAGAGAGAGAGAGAGAGAGAGAGAGATATTCAGGACCACAACTCTCTGCAACTTAAACAAAACAAAAAAGAATTGTGAAATGAGGCGACGAGACAGTCAACAGAAACACAAGAGGGAAGAGGAAGAATGAAGAGGAGAGAGCAATGCCTCTTTATACAACGAATAAAGAGAAGAAAGGTAGGAGGAGGAGGAGGAGGAGGAGGAGGAGGAGGAGGAGGAGGAGGAGAAGGAGGAAAGCACGGACCACAACTACTAGGAACAGGAGGAAGACGAAGATTAGAAAGGGGTGAGGAGGAGGAGGAGGAGGAGGAGGAGGAGGAGGGAAATAGAAAAAGAGGGGACCTAATGAGATCACGGTCTCTATAGAAGAAAAGGAGAAAAAGGGGAAGAGGGAGGGATAAAAACGATGACAAGAGAGAGAGAGAGAGAGAGAGAGAGAGAGAGAGAGAGAGAGAGAGAGAGAGAGAGAGAGAGAGAGAGAGAGAGAGAGAGAGAGATGACATAGGGTTAGGGAACAGCTTGGCCGGCTAGCAAATGTAAACACAGCATAATGTAGTAGGTTTTATGTGTCCCGGACCGTATTATATCGTAATGCTGGGTAACGGGGCAGTAGATGACCTCCCGCGGCCTCCTTAGTGGCGAGGGAAAGCGAGGGAGAGCAAGTGGACATGGGGAGAAGGGAAGAAACTATTGCAGAAATGGACGTGGCGGGGGATACATAAAAAAAAAAAAGGGGGGGGAATGAGGGAGTGAAGTTTATGTCTTTCTATTTGTATACTACTACTGCTGCCGCCTCCACTACCACCACCATCACCACCATCATGATCGCTACTACTGGTGGTGGTGGTGGTTGTAGTGCTACCATGACCATCACTGCCACTATCATTTTTACTGTTGTTGCTTCTGCTGCTGCTGCTGCTCTTACTGCTAATAACGCCCAATTGAATCCGTGGTATGAGTGATACAACAACAACAACAACAACAACAACAACAACAACAACTACTACTACTACTACCACTACTACTACTACTACTACTACTACTACTACTACTACTACTACTACTACTGCCATTACTACTACTACAATTACTACTACTATTACTACTACTACTACTACTACTACTATTACCACTTCATACACTCATAATTCTTAATTTTGATTGAGCGCAGCGGGTATAACCAAATAAAATAAAATGTAAGGTATGCGTGAAGACAAAGAAAATAAATGTAATATAAAATAAAAACAAAAACACAATAATACTAATGCCATTTACTTAAACACACATTTCTAAGCAGGATCCAGACGAAGCAGACACCAAAATGTAGTGAAGGAGAAAAGGAATCCAATTCTGCTTTGATAAAAGGGTTTTGGTCGTTTGGGAGGGACAGAGGGAGAGAAAAGGAGGGAGACGGAAGTTGACGAAGACACGAAGAGGGTTAGGATGGAAAGAGGAATGGAAGGAGGATGGGAAGCAGAGGAGGTAAGAAATGGCGAAGAAAGGAGGAAGGATTTAGGAATGATAGAGGCAAGGAGGATGGAAACGAGAAAAATGGGAGGAAAAGCAAAGAATGATTGAAGATAGGGAGAGTGAAAGAAAGGTGAGGAGGAAAGGATGTAGATGAAGAGACGGGAGGGGAAAGGAAGGATGAGCGTGGTAGGAAGGCAGAGGAAGGGAAGGGAGGGGAAAGGAAGGATGAGGGAGGTAGGGAGGCAGAGGAAGGGAGGGGAAAGGAGGGGAAAGGAAGGGTCGGTTTAGGGAAAGAGGGGAAACCCGTGACTAAGGAAGAGGAACATTATTTTTAGGGTTAAGATGGGAAGAAAGTAAATGGGAAAGAATGAATAAAAGGACAGTGTATATTTTTCTTTGTTCTTTACTTTCCTTTCCCTTTAATTGTTTTTTTCTGTTCTTCCTTTTCCTTCTTCTTATCCTCCTCCTCCTCCTCCTCTTCCCACACAAGACATGCACGTAGATAAGGAAAGAGAGAGAGAGAGAGAGAGAGAGAGAGAGAGAGAGAGAGAGAGAGAGAGAGAGAGAGAGAGAGAGAGAGAGAGAGAGAGAGTTAGGAGGGCACTTTCCTTCCTCTTGCGCAGGTCAGGTGTAGCTAATTAGACAAACTACTCTTGGTATGAACTCTCTCTCTCTCTCTCTCTCTCTCTCTCTCTCTCTCTCTCACACACACACACACACACACACACACACACACCTGGTTCATCAATACGAGACAAAACCAAGTTCACTTAGAGGACACGAAGCTTCGAGAGGTTTGAGTGTATACAATCTGAACTCCTCCTCCTCCTCCTCCAACTCCCTCTCTTCCACCTCCTTCACTTCATACTTCATTTTCTTCATTCACTTTCTCTCACTCACCTACCTTGAGGATTCTTGTATTGTGAATGTAGACAGATAGATAGATAGATAGATAGATAGATAGATAGATAGATAGATAGATAGATAGATACATAGATACATACGTACATACATACATATATTCATAGGGAGATACATAGGTCAATAGGTAGAAAGAAAGAGAGACAGACGGATCAATAAATAGAAAGGTAGATAAATAGGTGGATAGATGGATAGACAGGTAGAGAGACAGACTGACTGACACAGCCCGCAACAGACAGATAGATGGGTACACAATTAAATACTAAGACAGACACAATACACAATAAGGGCAAAACAACAGACATCCAATTAAAATACACCTTATAAATACAATAAATAAACGCCAAAAAAAAAAAAAAAAACAAGCAAAAATTCAATCCTCTTGATATGAAACACTGCAACATATTGGGAACATTCTAAAAGTGCGAAAAGAAATAAATAAAGAAGGGACGCAAGAAGTTGACAATAAGAGAGGAAATAGGTAGATGGAGAGACAAGAAAAGAATAAAAGATGATGGAAGAGGAGGAGGAGGAGGAGGAGGAGGAGGAGGAGCAGTGTGTGTAGGAATGTTGCGTTTCTCAGTGAACAGTAATGGGAAGAAGGGAGGGAAGGAGAGGAGGGAAGAAGGAAGGCAGGGATGGAAAGAGCGAGGAAAAGGGAGGAAGGACGGGGAGAAGGAAAGCAAAGGAAAAGATCAATAACTTGCGACGTGATCAGGGAAAGTAAAAAGGAATAAATATACATGGATTACATACGAAAATGCGAGAGAGAGAGAGAGAGAGAGAGAGAGAGAGAGAGAGAGAGAGAGAGAGAGAGAGAGAGAGAGAGAGAGAGAGAGAGAGAGAGAGAGAGAGAATAACCCTCATCTAAAAAATAAAAATCAGAGAAAATACGAGACCTTAAAATGATGAATAAGAAAGGAATTCACCTAAAAAATATAAAGAATTCCAGAAAAAAACACAGAAATCACAGAGAAAAAAGAGACTAAGGTAAGGCAAATAAAGGAGAGAGAGAAAAAAGGCAAAAAAAAAAAAGCAAGGAAGAGGGGAAAAAAACGGGAAGAATGAGGGAGAGGAGAGTTCGAATGAAAATCAATATGAACTTTTTTTAGGGAAAGAAAGTAAGGAGTAAAATTAAGATCAAAGGGTATTACTCCAAAGGGAAATCAATGGAGGGGAAGGAAGGAGAGGGGAATGAAGGGAGGAACGAGCAGCTGAGAGAGAGAGAGAGAGAGAGAGAGAGAGAGAGAGAGAGAGAGAGAGAGAGAGAGAGAGAGAGAGAGAGAGAGAGAGAGAGAGAGAGAGAGAGAGAGAGAGAGAGAGAGAGAGAGAGAGAGAGAGAGAGAATGGTGTCACGTGATTGGTCAAGAGGTGAGGGAGATAAATGACCAATAGGCGTGACCCTCGACTACGTGACCCCTCACCTCCCTCACCCTTTCTCTTCCACCCTCCCTCCCTCCCCTCTCTTCTATACCAAACTTCAATCACCTTCACTCTCCCTCTCTCCCTCCCTCCTCCCGTCCCCTGTGTTCCTCATTCACTATATTTACCACCACCAACACTATCGCATTTTTTTCTTGGATATTTTTTTTTTCCAATGCCATGAAGAGTCTGTCATTATCATCATCATCAGCATTATACATTATCTTTCCATTCATATTACCTCATCCTTTATCACTTTTCTTATTGTGTCCCTTTTTTTATTTATTTTCTTGGCTGCAGTTGTTGTTTTATTCGAAAATGTGTACATAACAAATAGATATTTCTATGAATCAATATACATAAACATTATATATTTCGCATATTCATATTTGTATAAACCCCATAAAGTGTTTATTATTTTCTAAGGGACACAAAAAAATATTACTCTTATAACTAACAATAATAATTTAGTAGTAGTAGTAGTAATAGTAGTAGTAGTAGTAACAGCAGAAAGGGTGTGAAACAATTTCGGTGGCAGAATAAAAAGAAAGGAGGGAAGAAGCAATAGAAGACCGTAAAGAGGGAGAAAGGACAAATAGCAAGAGAGGAGAGAGAAAAAAATAAGGGAGGAGCGGCATTATTGGGAATGACAAAGTAGAAGGTTGTGAGGGGAGGAAGAGGAGGAAGGGAGAGGGGACACGGAGGAAGGAAGGAAGGAGAGAAAGAGAGGGAGAAGACAAGAAAGAGGGGGAGAAGGAAAAGGGGATGAAGCAAGAAAAAAGTAGGAAGAGAAAAAGAGAGCAAGAAGGGAAGAGGAAAATGGAAAGAAAAGAGGAGGGAATAACAAGGAAGGAGGGAGAAAAGGGATAAGAAAGAAGGAAGGAGGGATAGAAAGGAAGGTAGAAAGGACAAGAAAGAATAAATAAGAAAAAAAGACGAAGATGAGATAAGGTGAAGAAGAGAAAGAGAAGAAGAGGAGACAAGGAGGGAAAAAAGGAGAAGGGGACAAGAAGGAAGGGAGGAGGGAGACAAAGGGAAATGAGACAAGAAAGAGGGGGAGAAAGGGAGGAAGAGGGACGAGAAGGAAGAAAGGAGAGAAAGGGAGGGAAGTGAACGGCAGGGGGAGATGAGGGATAGACCTGCAGGGAAAGGGAGAGAGAGAGGGAGAGGGAGGGGGAGAGGCTGAGGGAGATGGAAGGAAGAGGGAGATTATAATGCAAGATACTCTCATTGGTCGGAAATTAAGGATGTCACAAATCCCTCTTGTCTTGCAGGGGAATCACGTCACTCTCTCTCTCTCTCTCTCTCTCTCTCTCTCTCTCTCTCTCTCTCTCTCTCTCTCTCTCATCCATCCTTCCTTCTTTCCTCCCTTCTTTTCTTCCTTCGTTTCCTCCTCAATGATTTCCTCTTCATTTCGTTTTTCCTCTTCCCATCTCCTTCCTTTTCATCATTCCTTCTTTCTTCTATCTTTCTCTCCCTCTCCTCCTCGTTATCCTCCTTTTGCTTTTCTTTCTTCTTCTTCTTCTTCTTCTTTTTCTTCTTCTTTTTCCTCCTCCTCCTCCTCCTCCTTCTCCTCCTCTTCCTCCTCCTCTAACCTTCTCTTCCTCCTCCATCTCGCCTTTTTTCACGTCTCGGCGTATGACAAACGGCCATCAATAAAGCGATATATTTCCCCCGTGAGTTTTATAATGTCCTAAATATTTCCTGATTAACATTATGTTGGGTAAGGAGGGAAAAATGACCACCTAATTTCCTTCAGTGTTCCGTTCTTTAGTTTATTATTATTATTATTATTATTATTATTATTATTATTATTATTATTATTATTATTATTATTTGTTTTGCTTTATTTATTTATTTATTTTTTTGAAGTTCGAAAGACAAAAGTAAGAAGTGAAAGTTTTGGTTTTGTTGAATAGTTTCTTTGTATTTTTTTTTCCTTTGCAGTCACGATTACTATTATTATTATTATTATTATTTTTTTTTTTGAATGTGAAAGATAAATTAAGGTGACGAGAAGGTTATTTTTCTTCAATAGTTCCTCTTTTTACTTTTCTTTGAATATCGCAAACTGGATTTCTTGATTTTTTTTATTCTTTCATTTATTTATTTATTTTTGAGCGTAAAAGAGAAAGTAAGAAGGTGAAGAGAAGGTATAGCTTTCTTAAATGGATCCTCTTCTGTTTTACTTTGAAGGTCGCGAACGAAAAAAAAAAATCAAACGCGATATTAGTGTTAAACAAGGCGTGTAAATTATGTACATATATAGAGAGAAATAAAGAAAGGAAAGAGGATATGGGTTAGGAAAATGTGGAAGAAGAAAAATGAGGAGGAAAAGAGGAACAAGAATATATGAGAAGAGAAAAAGAAGTAAAAGAGAAAGCAAGAAAAGAAAAAAAGCAACACAAAGGAAGAAATATGATAAGAGTAAAATAACGAGGGATAAACAAAAAGGAACAAAATAGATGGAAAAATAAAATCACCAAAAAAAAAAAAAAAAATAAGGAAAAAAGACAAAACTGACGTAGCAAAAAAGTTGGAAAACAAAAAGAATAAAGAAGGAGAAACATAAACATAAGAATATAGAAAGGTAGAAGAGTAAAACATCATAGAAAGAGGAGAGAAAAAAAGAAAAAAAGACGAAAAAACAACACCATATGAAAAAAAAGAAACAAGAACAAAGAAAAAAAAAAAAGAAGGCCAAGAATAAACACCACAATAAACTATGAAAAGAAAAATAAGAAATAGGAGGAGGAGGAGGAGGAGGAGAAAGAGGGAGGTGGAGGAACAAAAGCACCGGCAGGAAAAGGAGGAAAAGGAGGTGAAAGAAGGAGGGAAAAACTGAGGGAAAGCTTCACCCACAGACTTCATGTCCACCCATTAAACAGCTGAAGAATAGGAGGCAAAAATTATCCTTATATAAACGCCCAGACCCTTTCCCCCATTTTTTCCTCTCTCTCTCTCTCTCTCTCTCTCTCTCTCTCTCTCTCTCTCTCTCTCTCTCTCTCTCTCTCTCTCTCTCTCTCTCTCTCTCAATTCAATATTTAACTTTTTTTATTTCTTCTATTTTGGCTTTGCAGATTTTATTTTTTCTATATGTAATTCTCTCTCTCTCTCTCTCTCTCTCTCTCTCTCTCTCTCTCTCTCTCTCTCTCTCTCTCTCTCTCTCTCTCTCTCTCTCTCTCTCTCTCTCTCTCTCTCATTATTCCTCATTATCCCTTTATGCCTCTCTCTCTTTCCCCCTGACATTCCCTTTTTCCATGTTCCAATCCTTTCATGTGTTTTTATTCACTCTCTCTCTCTCTCTCTCTCTCTCTCTCTCTCTCTCTCTCTCTCTCTCTCTCTCTCTCTCTCTCTCTTTACCTCCTCGTCGAGCGTTTTTTTCTTTTGTCTTTTTTTCGTTCTCCTTTCCAAAGATCCATTAAAGTCTCCCTTTACATCCTATTTCAAGACAAGAAGAAAGAGAAAAAAAGTGTAAAGAGAGGAGAAGAGAATATTCACCTAATAGTGCTGCTCTCTCTCTCTCTCTCTCTCTCTCTCTCTCTCTCTCTCTCTCTCTCTCTCTCTCTCTCTCTCTTACGTGGAAGAAGAGAAAGGATAACTGAGATTCTTTTTACCTTCTTTTTCTCTTTTGCTTTAACTTGTTTAAGTAAATGGATCTTATGGACAAGGGATATAAAGAACTCTCTCTCTTTCTCTCTCTCTCTCTCTCTCTCTCTCTCTCTCTCTCTCGCTCTTGCTAAACGTATGAAATGAGGATGATAGTGATGATAATGACGATGCTAATGATCATGACGACAGGAGGAGAGAAGTGGGTAAAGATGAGGTGGTGGAAATCTGAGAAGGAGAGGGAAGTGGCGGAGGAAAGAGAAAAATCATAAGATAAAGAATGAAAACACGCAAATATGAATATAAACATGAGAGAGAGAGAGAGAGAGAGAGAGAGAGAGAGAGAGAGAGAGAGAGAGAGAGAGAGAGAGAGAGAGAGAGAGAGAGAGAGAGAGAGAGAGAGAGAGAGACCTAGCATGGAATATCACGAGAAAACTTGTCACTTCCTGTCTAGAAAGAGCAACACACACACAAACAGTGAGAGAGAGAGAGAGAGAGAGAGAGAGAGAGAGAGAGAGAGAGAGAGAGAGAGAGAGAGAGAGAGAGAGAGAGAGAGAGAGAGAGAGAGAGAGAGAACCAAGAGACAGCAACACACCCTCCTTCTCACCCTCCCTTCTCTTTTTCCCTTTTCATACCTTCCTCCCTGTTTCTCTCCCTCCTCCTCCCATCGTGCTAACTTGTTCTCCCCCCTCTCACTCTCACTCTCACTCTCCCCCACAGTCCAGCCAACCATCGCGCGGACTATTTGCTTTCCACGGAACAAAAGGCCGAAGGAGGAAGAGGGAAGCAAAAGTGAGAGAAAGTGAATAAGGAGAAGTCTGGCGCCAGAAGAAGGACAGGAAGAGGAGGAGGAGGAAGAAGAAGAGGAGGGAGAGGGAAAGAGGAGGGATGGGAGCGATAGGGGAAGCATTTTTAGTGGGGGTGAGAGGAGGTAGAAAGAGAAGGGAAGATATGAGGCACTGGCTAAGGGAGGGAGAGGAGGGAGAGTGAGGGAAGGGAGAGGAATTTTAGCAAAGCCGTCCCTTGTTGCTTTGGGGAGAGAGGCTTTATGGAGAGAGTGGAGAGAGGAGGGGAGAGAGTGAGGGAGGGAGGGAGGGAGGAAATGGTGGAAAAAAAGAGGGGAATGCGCTGTCTATCCTGATACTGTTGTGATGTGTGCGAGAGAGAGAGAGAGAGAGAGAGAGAGAGAGAGAGAGAGAGAGAGAGAGAGAGAGAGAGAGAGAGAGAGAGAGAGAGAGAGAGGACAAGGCGTGGTATATTGCCTCTCGGATTTTCTTGAGTGTGCATAAAAATTTCTTGGCGTGTTAGTCTGATTCACTCTCGCTTCTTCAGAACAGTGAGGGGTCAGGCAGGTATTTCTCACACCTGTCCACACCTGTACCACGTCTGCATCAAAGGTTTCCTCCTGTTAGACCTTCCTTTTTAGTCAATCCTACGATCAAATTTTTTTTTTATCTTTTCAATCCGAATACTTTCAAATGGGTACCTGAGAAGGGCAATTCGTGAGGGGAAACTCATGTATTTTATTGCATTTATTTTGTTATGTGTTAGTTTTCTGCCATTCATTTTCTTAACTTTTCTAACACAGTATTTTAAAGTGACTACCTCAAAAGGGCAATTCATGAGGGGAAACTTATGTATTTTATTGCATTTATTTTGTTACGCATTATGGTTTTTTGACTATCGATCAGAATATACAAATTTTATACTCTGTACCATGTGAAATCAGAAACTTATGTATATATATCTCTCATTTTCTTTTTCTTCGTCTTTTCTTTATTATCTAAGTTATTTATCATTCTTAAATAGTTACATAAAAAAAGTAGACTAGAAAGAAAATATGCATTTCTCTTTTTACATTTCCTTCTTCTTTTCTCATTCTTTAGGATATCTTACCAGAAACATTCAAACACATCACAGGAACTACAAATAACAGCACGAGGACAGCAATTGAAAGGAGAAATAACTGACATTCCTCATCTTTCTTTCATTTCTCGTGTTACCTGAGCTCTTCCTTGCCGTCACCGTATAAGCCGCACCTCCAATTCTTCACGAGCAGAGGTCATGTTAAGGATGTCAACGGTGAAAAGTGAAAAATCTTGTATCAGCAACCCGATTACCTTCCGGATAAACATAGGTGATGTACGTTCCAAAGGGCATCCAATCCACCATGACAAAAATTACACCCTTTAAATCTGCCAGACTTCCTCAAAAAATGTCAACCCTTTCATTCATGGCCACACTGCGAAAAAAAGAAAGAATACGTTGAATTTCATTTTTCCTTGCCTAAAGAACTATTTAAACCTCTCACTGCAATACGAAACAATTAACAGCGTCAGAATTAATACATGAATTCTTTATAAGCATCTACAAGAAAGTAACGATGAAAAAGAATAGATTTTGCAATTTCCAGCCAGTTTAAATAAAGATTGGCGGTAGCTGGAGAATAAGTAAAAATATCTTAGTGATCGGTAATTAAATAGAGACAATCAAAATAACAGTCGAAGAGTTAAGAGACTAGAAAAAAATGCCTAAAAAATTATGATTATGGTAAAGAAATTATCCAGCAGTGAAAGAGTTAAGTTATAAGTGTTGCTACAAACCATTACAACCTTCAATGGTATTCCAGCAGAGAAGATTCTTGTATATTTCAGAAGCTTACGTAACACATCTTTTTGTACGCGTGTGTCTCTCATCTCCATCTTTTCTCCATTTCCCTCCTCCTCCTCCTCTTTAGTCTCCCTTTTCTTTCCTCCAGAGAGATATGGCAAAGAAGGGATTCAGGTCCAATATGTAAAGATATTCCCAGGCTTAGTGAGAGAGAGAGAGAGAGAGAGAGAGAGAGAGAGAGAGAGAGAGAGAGAGAGAGAGAGAGAGAGAGAGAGAGAGAAAGTTATATTATCTCAACATACACTCTCACTCGCTTCTGCCATAACTTATTGTCAAAATTTATTACACCGAGCTCTCTCTCTCTCTCTCTCTCTCTCTCTCTCTCTCTCTCTCTCTCTCTCTCTCTCTCTCTCTCTCTCTCTCTCTCTCTCTCTCTCTCCATTAATACCTACTCCCCTGTCTATATATCTAAGCCTTTCCCTCTCTCTCTTCCTTCCTTCCCTGACTGAATTCACTTAATTTCTATAACACTTCAACCCTCCAATGTTCCCCTCGTATCTTCCTATCTTTTTCCTTCTAAACAGGGAACATTTCCTTGTAAACTTCCACATTTCCCTCCAAGGATCTAGTTTTCTTCTTCAAATATCCACCTTTTCATTCTAAAAATATATATCTTTTTTTCTTCATTTTTTTTTCTATAAATGTTCTTGTTTTCCGCTTTTGAAATCGATTTTTTTTCCTATACTGGTATTTACGATTTTACTGTAAACATCCAGTCTTTTTCCCTCTAAATATCCATCTTTTTCTATTTCATGTATTTAGCTTTTTCTTTCAAACACCGATCTTTTTTTTCTCTCTCTAAACAAACATATATTTCCCTGCATATATTTATATTTTCCCCCATCAAATCATCTTTTCCTTCTACACATCCAACGTTTCCCTTTACTGAAAACATGTTTCCCATCCAAACACCCACGCTTTCCTGTCTAACACTCAATATTTCCCTCCAAACAACCACTATCCCTCCCCTCCACACCTCACACTGTTTCCTCCACACCTCCACAACCTTTCTTCACCTCTCCACCTCCTTAATTATTCCCTCCAAAACCTATACTTCTTACCTCCACACCTTCGACTTTTCCTCCATCTTTGCCTCCACTTCTGCTGTGGGGGAGAGATATAGAGAGTGAGAGAGGGAGAGAGAGGGAGGTAGGGGAAGCGTACCGCGGAGGGAGAGGCGGAACGTGGGTGTAAGAGGCGGTATTCGGCGCAATGTCACATAAAATAAACATAAGAGTGGCGGGTTCTGACGCGGATTTCCCAGGGTGGTCATGTAGCGGTGAGGACTGGTGGTGGTGGTGGTGATGGTGGTGGTGGTGGCAATGGTGGTACTAGTGATGGTGGTGTCAAACTTTAGAAAATGGAGAATGTGTGTGTGTGTGTGTGTGTGTGTGAGAGAGAGAGAGAGAGAGAGAGAGAGAGAGAGAGAGAGAGAGAGAGAGAGAGAGAGAGAGAGAGAGAGAGAGAGAGAGAGAGAGAGAGAGAGAGGGGGGGTTGGTCAAGGCATATATGATTGAGGTAGGTAAAGGTAGCGTAACTTCCGCTAATGAAATAAAAATAACAATATGGCAATAAGGGGGAGAGAGAGAGAGAGAGAGAGAGAGAGAGAGAGAGAGAGAGAGAGAGAGAGAGAGAGAGAGAGAGAGAGAGAGAGAGAGAGACTATATAAATAACTGAATAGATCTGCGTAAAAGGTCAAAACAATTATCTTGTCATTGAAATTGAAATTACTATAGTTATATGTGTAATCATTTGACATGAAAGGAAAACACTATATAGGGGAGAGAGAGAGAGAGAGAGAGAGAGAGAGAGAGAGAGAGAGAGAGAGAGAGAGAGAGAGAGAGAGAGAGAGAGAGAGAGAGAGAGAGAGAGAGAGAGAGAGAGTTTTTGGGTTTTGGGTTTTTGGGAGAGAGAGATCGTTACAAGAATAATAAATCTGAGTTTTTTGTTTTTACAAATGAAAACAAAATAAAAATTGCTGTAAAAAATGTAGATAGTAAGAATACTTGCAAATTAAACAAAGTTAAGAAAAGTAATAAAGAAATAAGGAAATAAAAACAACAACTGAGGAAAAACGAAATCACGAATAAGGAAATGAAAAAAAAAAAAAAAATGAAAGGGAAAAATAAGATATAAAAACTATTTGAGGAAATAAAAGAAAAAAAGAACTTAAAATGAAAATAAAAGTACAATGAGAAAATGAGGACGAAAGAAATCAATAAAAAAAAAAAGTAAAAAAGTAAGTAATAAAACAAGACACAAGTGACGCACCAATAAAGTGACGACCCGTGACGCCAACACGACCACAGCATCAAAGCGAAGTTAGTTCTGTCAATCAGTGATGGAAAAAAAAAAAAGTTTGCCATTCGTAGAGTCAACACTTGATAGTTAAAAGGACAACCTGAGCCGGAAACCAAACGTTAATTACAACACAACACTCAATATCTCTCTCTCTCTCTCTCTCTCTCTCTCTCTCTCTCTCTCTCTCTCTCTCTCTCTCTTTCTATGTCCATTTTTTTTTTTTTAGTTCATATCTTTCTCTATTTTCGAACGCATCTATCATCACCTAGCTTTTCTCATCTTTCTTCATTTACTTACCCCTTCGTTCTTCCCTCTCGCTTCCCCCATTAGTGACTGTTCTACGAAAGAGATAAATTGCTGAAAAATTCCAGAACGACACTTTTGTGATAACTGCAAAATATACTGAGAAAGAATAACTTAATACAAAAGGTATACTCTCTCTCTCTCTCTCTCTCTCTCTCTCTCTCTCTCTCTCTCTCTCTCTCTCTCTCTCTCTCTCTCTCTCTCTCTCTCTCTCTCTCTCTCAAATAGACAGACTCTCTCTATTCCATGTACTTTAACAAATAATATCTTTCTCTCCTGCGTTAAAATTACGTCATATTACATTTTCGTACAAGCATCTTCAGTTTCACAAATAACCATAAATAATAAATGTACAAGTATATATATAAAAGTATCCTGCAGAATCCTTTACAGTATTCTAATAGTTTCTTGTCGTTCCCCAAAGTCTTTCTCCTCCTCCTCTTGAGCCTTTCCTGTCTCCCTGCACTGCGTCACTTCCTTACTCTTTCTCTTATTCTTTGTATTATTCCCTCATCCTTACGTACGTGTCCTCTTGCATTTCCTTCTTCTTCCTCCTTCTCCTTTTACTGCCTTGTCTTCCTTTCATCTTTATTCCCCGATAACCCTAAATTTTACCTAATACAACATTTTGCTGATTTCGTCTTCCTCTATTGACTCCTTTCTAATAATCGTAAAACATATAAGAGTTCTTTTCATCCTCCTCCAACTATTTCCTTGCGTTGGTCATTATTCTCCCTCTCTCCTTCCTACGTCTTCCTTTCCATCTGTCTTCTGTCAGGAGACGAAAAACAGAGGCAAGCGATTGTTGGCCGAGCCTGATAAAGTTTCGAGAGAGAGAGAGAGAGAGAGAGAGAGAGAGAGAGAGAGAGAGAGAGAGAGAGAGAGAGAGAGAGAGAGAGAGAGAGAGAGAGAGAGAGAGTTAAGAAGTGTGAGTTGCAAGTAGGAAAAAGAGAGAAGGGGAAGGAGGGATATTGGAGAAAAGTCAGATGGGAAAAAATAGGGGAGGAAGAAAACGGGCGAAAATGAGGAATACAAACGGAGAGGGAGAGGAGAGGCTTTAAGGCGGGCATAAATAAGTTCCATTTTCCAAAGTCAGCGTTTTGGAGGATATTTGTGAAGGGGGAACTATGGAGAATTCGCCTCGTGAAGAAGAAAAAAAAAAGAAGAATGACACCAAAAAAAATGGGGAGGAACAATGTGTGTAAACTTTTAAAATTTACGATAGAAAATAATAAAAAATGGAGATAGAAAAAAAAGTTGAATAATTCACAATAGACATAAACGCATAAGAACTGTAAGAAAATGAACAAAAACTAAAAGAAAACTTGATATATCTAGACATTTATGATTTTATGGACTTACGTAACAAAAGATACACAACACACAAGATCATCTAGCAACGGGGAACATCGAGAGAGAGAGAGAGAGAGAGAGAGAGAGAGAGAGAGAGAGAGAGAGAGAGAGAGAGAGAGAGAGAGAGAGAGAGAGAGAGAGAGAGAGAGAGAGAGAGAGAGAGAGAGAGAGAGAAAACCGAACCCTCCAAACTAACCATCCACCAAAAGGCCAAAAAACCAACACATCAGTATTCAGGAGGGAGATGCGCCCCCTCCACCTCCCATTTTCCTCCCCTCCTCCCTCCGCCCCTCCACGCCCCCTACAGCCAAACACACGTTGGGGGTGTAATCTCCCCACATGTGATGGACCCGCCTTAGTCAGCAGCAGCAGCAGGAGGAGGAGGAGGAGGAGGAGGAGGAAAAAAAAAAAAAAAATAGGAGACATGAAAACTTTCACTCTCATTCACTTAAGATTTAAATGACTAACATATTCTTTTGGATTCCTGCCTGTCTGTCTGTCTGTCTGTCTGTCTGTCTGCCTGTCTGTCTTGCTGGCTGTCTGTCTGTAGTGCTGGCTGTCTGTCTGTCTGGCTGGGTGGCTGGCTGTCTATCTGTCTATCTGTCCGTCTGGCTGGCTGGCTGGCTGCCTATGTATGTATCTATCTATCTATCTGTCTGTCTGTTTGTCTGTCTCTCTACTACAACAACCACAAAGACATAAAATTTAAACATATCATCTTACATATACCATCCTTTCCTTCCATCACTTAACACTTCACGGTGCGTAACACTACAACACTTGAAAGAAATACTTTACAGTCACTCCATCCATCCTTCCATCCATCCACCTATCCAACTTCCCCACCTCCTCCTCCTCCTCCTCATGGTTTAGGGAGAAGTCAGGCAATACTTTCCCTTTAGAAACAGTCAAGGTTTACGTGTATTTATGTAGCATGTAAATCACCGCCTCTTTATCTGTCCTTCCTTCAACCACACGTCACGGGGTATTGGGTTACGCCAAGGGAGGGGAGCAGCGGAGGGAGGGAAGTTAATGAAGGAAGGAAAAAAGGTAGAAATTAAAGAAAGGGAGGGGGAGGAGAAAGTAGTAAGTAAGAGAGGGAGACAGAGAGGAAAGGTGTGTGAGAAGGAAGGAGGGAAGTTAAAAGGTAGAAATGAAAGAAAGAGAGGCGAGGAGAAAATAGCAAGTAAGAATAGGGAGAGAGAGAGGAAAGGTGTGTTGGAGGGAGGGATGACGGGGCGAAGGAAGGAAAGGAAAGAAGGAAGGGAAGAAAAATAGGTAAAAATGAAAGAAAGGAGAAGGGAGAATAGCATTTAAGGAGAGAGTGAAAGGAGGTGAGTGGGAAAGAGGGGAAGAAGTTAATGAAGGAAGGAGAAGAGGTAGAAATGAAGGACCGGAAGAAAGGGAAAATGAGAAGTAAGAAGAGGAACAGACGGAGGAATTAGAGAGAAGGATGAAGCGCATGAGGTGAAAGGAGAGAGGAAGAAAGTTAACGGAAGACGAGAAAAGGGAAGAAATTAAAGGAAGGAAAGGAAGGAAGGTATCAAATAAGAAAAGTGATAGTAAATGAGGGATAAAAAAAAGGGCGAGTAAAAAGATAACAGGTAAAATAAGTACATAAAGGGAAGGAAAGCAGAGAGAAATGAAAAGTAGGAAATATGAGAAGGGAGAAGGAAGAGGGAAAATATATTAGAAACACTGTGAAAGAGGGATGAAGGATATGAATAAAGAAACAAAGAAGGTAATGAACAAATGATAAATAAGTAAATGATAAAGAAGTGGGGATAAAGCAACAAACACAAGAAAGGAGACAGAGAGAGAGAGAGAGAGAGAGAGAGAGAGAGAGAGAGAGAGAGAGAGAGAGAGAGAGAGAGAGAGAGAGAGAGAGAGAAGGGTATGAAGTAACGAAGGAAGAAGATTAAGGAAAAAGGCACTGATACGGAATGAAAAAAAAAATGAAAATACTGATACAATTTGTAAGTAAAAGAGAGAGGAAGAGGGAAAATTAAGGAGTGGAAAGAGCAAATTACCGAGAAAATAAAGGAAAAATAAAGGCGGACGAGTTAGTTAAGATTAAAGGCAAGAGAACAGAAGAAAAGATAATTTCATGGAAGAGATTATTAAAAAGACAGACAAAATACGAGAGAGAAAAATAGGAGGAGGAGGAGGAGGAGGAGGAGGAGGAGGAGGAGGAGGAGGAGGAGGAGGAGGAGCAAGAGGAGGAGGAGGAGGAGGAGGAGGAAGAAAGGCAACAATTATACAAGGCAGCCATATTAAAAAAAAAAAAGACAGACAAACATTAAGAAAAAGAAAGAGACGAGTAAATCAGAACAAAAAAAAATCTTATCACAATAAAACAATATAACAAAACCTTTTGACTAACACTTGGCTGCCATTCGTCTCCTTTGACAACAAAAATAAAGTAAGTAAACACACAAACTTTGCCAAAACAAGGAGGCAAAAGATGAAGGAGAAACACAGGAGTGAAGGATAATGGAAAACGAAAAGGATAAGTGAGGGAAGGGAGATTTGAGATATAAAGAGGAGGAGGAGGAGGAGGAGGAGGAGGAGGAGAAGGAGGAGGAGGAGGAGGAGGAGGAGGAATGTTGATAAAAAAAAGGAAAGATTCACATTTCTTTGATTCTCTCTCTCTCTCTCTCTCTCTCTCTCTCTCTCTCTCTCTCTCTCTCTCTCTCTCTCTCTCTCTCTCTCTCTCTCTCTCTCTCTCTCTCTCTCTCTCACTTCCTCTGCTTTCTATTTATCAGATTATCTTTTAATATATTTGCTTTTCAGGACAAGTAGAGCGTCAGATCCTCAGAAATGCATTCACAAGAGTTTAATTTACTTTTCAGAGAGAGAGAGAGAGAGAGAGAGAGAGAGAGAGAGAGAGAGAGAGAGAGAGAGAGAGAGAGAGAGAGAGAGAGAGAGAGAGAGAGAGAGAGAGAGAGAATATGTAGCATTCTCATACGAAAAGTATTTAGGATAAGTTAATAAAGTTTAAAATAATTCTCTCTCTCTCTCTCTCTCTCTCTCTCTCTCTCTCTCTCTCTCTCTCTCTCTCTCTCTCTCTCTCTCTCACTCTATCGCATTCCTAAGCCTTGAGTCATGTATCAGAACGTGTGTGTGTGTGTGTGTGTGTGTGTGTGTGTGTGTGTGTGTGTGTGTGTGTGTGTGTGTGTGTGTGTGTGTGTGTGTGTGTGTGAGAGAGAGAGAGAGAGAGAGAGAGAGAGAGAGAGAGAGAGAGAGAGAGAGAGAGAGAGAGAGAGAGAGAGAGAGAGAGAGAGAGAGAGAGAGAGAAGCCAAGGAGGGAAATGTTTTGATTACGTAGAGGGAGAGTTGGGAGGGAGAAGGGAAAAAATAAAGGAGGGGAGAAAAGGAAGGGTGAGGAGGAAAGGAAGGAGGGAGGGAGGGAGAGAGAAAGAGGGAGGGAGAGAGACAGGATAATGCGATAAAAAGAAACGACAAAGAATGTAGACCAAAGAGGGAGAGAAAAAAGGAAAACAGAGAGAGGGAGAGGGAGAGGGAAAAAAAAAAAACAAGAGGAAACCCAATTAAGGAGACATTTTACCTTACGTGTCTTGGAGAAAAAAAAATCATCTTAATGAAATTCCTTAAAAGACATCAGACATTTTCTTCCCTCTAAGGTTATTTTAGTGTTAATAGACCTGCAAGAAAACAGAGAGAGAGAGAGAGAGAGAGAGTGAGAGGAAGTTGTCTGTCCACAGGTCACCTCGACTATGGGAGGAAAAATAGATCAAGTATATACCGTGACAGTGGGCAGACCGCGCGAAGCTCAGACTGGTTGACGGCTCATTAAAAAGACATTAAGATATGGCTGAGAGGCGGGCGAAGGAGGGACGGAAGGAGGGAGGGAAAGGAGGAAAGGAAGGCGAAAGATTGGAGTTCCCAGGAGGGTGGATGGGGTAGGAGAAGTCAGGTTGTGGATAGGATGAAGGAAAGTTGTGTTGTGTCTGCCTGTCTGTCTTGTCTTCCTGCCTCTCTCTCTCTCTCTCTCTCTCTCTCTCTCTCTCTCTCTCTCTCTCTCTCTCTCTCTCTCTCTCTCTCTCTCTCTCTCTCCGTCTTTCTAGGTTTCGTTCTTCTGCACTTTAATATTCTTTCTTACGTTTCTCTTCTCTTCTCCCTCTAATTTTATTTTTACTACTAATTTTGCTAATTTTTGTTACAGGGTAAGGAAAGTTAGTGTCTCTCTCTCTCTCTCTCTCTCTCTCTCTCTCTCTCTCTCTCTCTCTCTCTCTCTCTCTCTCTCTCTCTCTCTCTCTCTCTCGCTCTCGCCAATGCGCCGCCAGACCTAAGGCTTCTTATCTCTGACGTTCTCTTTGTCATCCTTCCCGCATCGAATTAATGAGCATTCCTCAACTTAAGTGTCCGTCAGCCGCGTCCCGTCTATTGCCTTCACGCTCCTTAACAAATATCTCACGGTACATATGTCAGCTATTTCACATTGCTCACTCTAACCATCCCCTTAGATAATACGTGGAGGGTTTTTATGGTCTTTATTGCTATTTACTTAATTTCTCTATGTACCATTACTCCCTAAGTGGCTTAATTATTGCTAGTACTTTTTCTTAATGTTTCCATCCACTCTCTCTCATAATCTAATCCTCACATGCATAATTGGTCATAATTCGTCTCCGCTTAAGAAAAGACCCTCATTTCACATTCAGAGTCTTTCCCCAACGCTGCTGCATAATCAACCTGTTTACACCTCCCTGAAAAATTGAATGAGTGAGTGAAGGAAAAACCGACGATGAAGCACTTGCTGAAAAATGAAGGTTCCTTGCTCACAACTGTAACGCATTAAATCAGAAGGAAAGACTAGTGTAGAAAATAAAATAAATATGAGAAATGTGTAGCAGACAGTGTATAAAGAAGATAAAATTACAAACTTAATAACTTAGAAAAAAAAATCATAGCAAATGGTAAAAGAAGCTGAGGAAGAATAAGTCAACCGAGGAGAAATTCAAAATAATTTTTTTTTCTTTTCTTTTCACAAAGTACGATGAACATTAACAACTTTTAATACATATTCTTTCATTTACCCACTTTTTAACAATTACAAAAATAAGTAGATGCATTTTAAGTATTTTCAAGTAAGATTAGAAGAAAAACTGATCAAATGAGAGTTAAAAAATAACATATACTCTTAAATTTTACGTAATCTCTTTTAGAAATTGGAGTAATACATTTTTAACTGAGATTATATAAAAAAAAAGATG
>NC_087161.1:22986022-22998522 GCF_035594125.1 Scylla paramamosain | reverse complement strand
ATCTATTATTACCGCAATTTCTTTGTATTCCACCACCACAATTTCTTCCTTCTCCTTCAGTTTCTCATCCTCCCCGGTCACCCCACCATCCCTCCGTCAGCAGAGTCAAAGGGGGGCAGGCAGCTCAAGTGGTCTGGTGAGGTGACTCCACGTAAGAGGAAGTGTGTTATCAGCGGCAAAGGTTGGCGTGAGAAGAGTGAAAGATTACCAGCGCTGAATACTTACCAGAACTTATGCCACTGGTGATGCTGATGGTACATAATACACAGCACCAGTGACGATGATGGTAAATAAAAAAAAAAAAAGGGAATACAGGTAATAAAGGAATATCAGATAATGAATAATGTTGTCTGTTAACGAGGTCACGTTCCTCGCTAGTATTTCACAGACAGACCTTAACTGCGAGTATTAAATGACAGGTAAGTGACACTCCGCCTCCGCCTCCTCCTCCTCCTTTGGAACCTCTCACGCACACGCCCACGCACAACTCCGGCAAACTCCACGCAGGAAAACGACAAAAATACAACATGATCTTACTTGAAAAGAACTGATGTGTGAAATTTGTTGGATGAAAAGAAAGAGAATTCCTGCGAAGAGTTGGTAGGACATGTATGAGGGAGAGGAGGAGGAGGAGGAGGAGGAGGAGGAGGAGGAGAGGAGCATAAGGCACGGCGGTAACACAGTGCGATAGCGGGAGGAGCAACCTAAAGGGCAGAATATTAATGAGGGCAAGCCGATAACAACACAGATATCACCGGTGCAGGACTTGTTTGTATCCATTAATAACATAAAGAAGTCTCCTCTCCCTCTCCCTCTCTCTTCCTCCTCCACTCTCACTCTTCTTCTTCTTCCTCCTCCTCCTCCTCCTCCTCCTCCTCTCCCTTCTCTTACTTCAAGCGTGTTTCTCCTGCACGATCCTCTTTCTCCTCTTGAATATTTTCCTCCTTGTTCTTCACCACCACCATCACCTCCTCCTCCTCCTCCTCCTCCTCCTCCTCCTCCTCCTCTTCTTCTTCCTCCACCTTTCTTCACTTAGCCTGTATTCTTGTTTTTATCTTTATTCTCATCCACATATCTCTCCTCCACCTCTCATCCTCCTCCTCCTCTTCTTCCTCCTATTCCTCCTTCTACTAAATACTCCGACATCACATATATTTCTGACATTTTTCTGCTTTTTCCTTCGATACCTTTTCTCTCTTTTCTCTTTCTCTCTTAAAAAACACCCACAGCACAGCATCTCACCCCTCTCTCTCTCTCTCTCTCTCTCTCTCTCTCTCTCTCTCTCTCTCTCTCTCTCTCTCTCTCTCTCACATTCCCTTCCTGCTCCTGCTCTTCTCTCTTCGCTGGCTCGCTCCCTTTTTATCGGCGCGTGGAAAAAGGGAGGATAGAGGTCTGGCGACACTTTAGGAGTCATCCGGGCCAATAAAAACGAACATAAATAAACGCCTAATGTTGCCGTGTTCATTCGACAGCGAAGCGCAAACACAGCACAACACACGGGAGGAGGAGGAAGAGGAGGAGGACACGGCGAGGCGAGGCGAGACGAAACGAGACGAGACGAGACGAGGCGAGGCGAGGCTAGTACCAGGAAAGAAAGGGTTAAGAATAGGAGGATACGGTGGAAGAGAGGAGGGGGTGGGAAAGGGGACGAAGGATAGAAAGAGGTAATAATGGAAAGATACAGAGCAGAAGAGAGGAGGGAGAAAGGACGAAGGACGGATAGGGGAGGAAGGTAAAGCAGACGAAGGGTAGGAAGAGGAGGAAGGGGAGGAAGGATAGAACGAGAGAAAGCTGAAGGGAATGGAAGGAAGAAGTTGCGATCCTAAAGGGAAGATGGAGAAGAAGGAATGGATGTGAGTGGCGGGGAAGGGAAGGGATGGGAGGAGAAACTGTGATGCAGAAAGCAGGGAATGGGAGTGAGTGAAAGGAGAGGAAAGGAAGACAGCGTGATGCAAAAGGGAAGATGGAAAAGAGGAAATGGATGTGAGTAAAGGGAAGGGAAGGGAAGGGAAGAAAAGATACTGAGGTGGAATAGCGAGAATGGAAGGAAGTGGAGGAGAGTGGAGGGAACGGCAAGAAGAAACTGTGATGCTAAAGGGAGGGGGAAAAAAAGAAAGTAAGGTAAAATTAAGGGCCTATGATTCTAAAGGAAGGATGGAAAGGGGGAATGGAAGAGAATGTGAAGGAAAGGAAGAATATGTGACAGTAAAGGGAGGGAAACAGACATGGAAGGGGGAAATAAAGTGAATGGGATGCAAAGAAAAAGTGAAATAAGAAGAAAAGGGAGAAAACAAAATAAGAGAATTGGAAAGGAAGACAGGAGTGTGAAGGCATTAAAAAAAGAAGTGTTGTGTGCTTAGAAAGAAGAGACGAGAAAGGACAAAAGAAACACGAATATGGAATAAGGGGGAAGACACAAGGATGATGGACAGAAAGGGAAACATGTAACGTTAGGGATGCAGTGGAAAAAGGAAAGGAAAAAGGAAGGTTAAAGCAGGAGAGGGAGAGGAAGGGAATCTGTAGGAAATAGAAAAGCAAGAGGAAAGAGAAGGGAAGAGAATGGAAGGGAAGAGGGAGGTGTAAAAGGAATACTGTAATAGTGCAAAAGAGGGAAACTATGAGGAGAGAGAGAGAGAGAGAGAGAGAGAGAGAGAGAGAGAGAGAGAGAGAGAGAGAGAGAGAGAGAGAGAGAGAGAGAGAGAGAGGACCCAGCAAGTCCCTCACCACCACACTTTCCTCAAATCTTCCGTCACCCACCCGAACCGTCACCTCCAATCTGACACACAAACACACACACACACACACACGGGTTGCCATCTGTCCACCATGACCATATTTCTCTTTCACTCTCCATCACCATATTCCTGCACTAGAATCACCATCAGACCATAACCACCACTAAATATTAATCCCCAGGCGCCATATGACCTCAGTTTTGTGGTGTGTTTATTAAATCAGTAACTCATCCGACATCATCACAAGCTCTAAACCATCTTCACTATCATGTACCATCATCACCATCACCTCTATTACCAGGACCATAATTGCCATCTCTTCAACTGTTGTCGTTATCTACACATTTCATCAGTTATTGTAGTTTCATGTAGTTATTGTATTGTTATGTGTAGATGGGTATTGTTATGCTTTTATTCTACATTTTTTTCTTCATATTATCAACACCACAACATTCCTGACTCAGAATGGGAAGAAAATTGTGAAATACGAGACAAAAAAGTGGTTTTCTCGAGTAACTCTCTCTCTCTCTCTCTCTCTCTCTCTCTCTCTCTCTCTCTCTGGACACACCACACAAGACTAACAGATATCCCCTCTTCTTCCTCTCCCATCAACATCCCTCCTCCTCCAATTCCTCCCTCCCTTCTTTTCTCTCCAACGACCTTACCTGCTGCTGTTATGTTCTCTCCTTTTCCACCCTGTGTTTCCTCCTCTTCTTTCCTCCTCACCCTCCGTTTACTTTTTCCCTTTGGCTCCCTCCCTCACTTACCCTACGCTGTGTCAGTCAGTCAGTTGGTCAGCCAGTTCGCCTGTCTACCTGTCTCTCTGCCTGTCTGTCTGTTTATTGGTCATTTTGTGTTTGTCTGTCAGTTTGTTTTGTTTGTGTGTCATTTTGTCTAGTGTTGTTTGTTTGCTAGCCATTCGGTATGTTTAATTGTGTTTAATTTTGTAGGTTTACCCTTTTAACTGTCTGTATGTTTGTGCCTTTTTGTTTGCCATTCAGCCATACTGTTTGTAAAATTGTCTTTCCTTTCGTCGATTCCAGTTATTTTTGTGCCTGTCAATCAGAAACATGCTCTCTCTCTCTCTCTCTCTCTCTCTCTCTCTCTCTCTCTCTCTCTCTCTCTCTCTCTCTCTCTCTCTCTCTCTCTCTCTCTCTCTCTCTCTCTCTCAGCATCCCCGGTACGTCAGCCATCTCCCCTGCTCCTCATTGTATGCTAACGTCACCGCCCCGCCATGACCCGCTCCCCGCCATCAGCCTCTTCCTTCCCCGCCACGCTGAGACACAAAGAAACCAAGTTATTCTTTCTACAGAGGATTTCTGGCATTGAGTATTTCCTTATGGTTTCCTTTGTATTTATAGAGGGACACTGTGGATGACTTAAATTCTATGTAAAGAAATATCATACACCGTTTCTTATAATGAATGTTAGGGTTGTATATATTTATTTATTTATTTATTTATTCTTTATTAGAGGAATAGACTGGATTTTTACTTTGTTTTTATTCTCTGTTCTGTTTTTTGTGTTGCGCGTTATTTTTTGGTTATATTTTTTTATACTATGCGTTTGTTTTGTTTTAAGACTATTCGAATAAGAAAAGAAATTCTATTATTATTATTATTATTATTATTATTATTATTATTATTATTATTATTATTATTTATCTGAGTCGGATGCCGTTTTCTGAGTTACGTTTCTCAGGTACTTTTTTTTTTCTTGTCTGATCGATTAATTCTTGTTACATTTTTTTCTATTATCACTGTTCTCATCTCAACATTCCATTTTTTTTTTTTTTGTGAAGGCCAGAGGCACGCACGGGCGCACGCACACACACACACACACACACACACACACACACACACACACACACACACACACACACACACACACACACACACTATAATAATAATAATAATAATAATAATAATGATAGTAATAATAATAATAATAATAACAGCAACAAACAAACAAATAAATAAAAAATCAATTAATCAAAATAGAATAAAAATTCTGCTTAATACATGTATGCCACTCCCAAAACTCAAATAAAAATATAAAAGGATAAAAAAAGAGAAAAAAATGACCAATGAAATCCCGTAGATCCCTTGATACCCACAGTCCTTGTACCTATTCCCATGCATCACTAGCACTATTTCACCATGAATAATTACGTTATAATTTCCTGTTGCGGGTGTTGCACCATTCATCGTTATTGCTTTTATGGAGACGTCATTACGAGGCGCAACTCTACGAACGAACACTGGTGATTACATTTTCATCAGATTTCTGCTGCCCGTGTTTCCTTGCGCAACTCAACTTTGATTACGATGCGCAATAACCGGATGATTGTGTCCACTAATGCTGATGAAAGGCTGCCATCATTCAACTTTTCTTTCTTCATTTCGTTCTCTTAATGTGAATTCTTTGTCGAATCTTCGGCCACCATGTGTAAATTATCTTCTTCATTATTCGTTCTCGTAAATGTAGTAGTAGTAGTAGTAGTAGTAGTAGTAGTAGTAGTAGTGGTGGTGGTGGTGGTGGTAGAGGAAGAGGAAGAGGTAGAGGTAGTAGTAGTAATAGTAGTAGTAGTAGTAGCAGTAGTAGTAGTAGTAGTAGTAGTAGTAGTAGTAATTGTTGTTGCTGTTGTTGTTGTTGTTGTTATTGCTTTTGTTGTTATTGTGGGAGTAAATAGCAGCAGAAGCAGCAGCAGAATTTGTTGCTGCTGTTGTTGTTGTTGTTGTTGTTGTTGTTGTGGTGGTGGTGGTGGTGGTGGTGGTGGTGGAGATAAAGGTGGAGAAGGGAAAGGAAATGGTGATGTAGCCAATGGAAGAGAGAGAGAGAGAGAGAGAGAGAGAGAGAGAGAGAGAGAGAGAGAGAGAGAGAGAGAGAGAGAGAGAGAGAGAGAGAGAGAGAGAGAGAGAGCACCTTTTCTCTCACAGCCAAGTCTAGATAAACACTGCGATATGTTTATTGGAGGCGAGTGTTGCGTGTTTGATAAACTAGGCACATATGTTTCCCTCATCCCTCTGTGTGTGTGTGTGTGTGTGTGTGTGTGTGTGTGTGTAAATAAAATCATAATAATAATAATAATAATAACAAACGGTTTATTGATATGGCAGTTGTGTGTGTGTGTGTGTGTGTGTGTGTGTGTGTGTGTGTGTGTGTGTGTGTGTGTGTGTGTGTGTGTGTGTGTGTGTGTGTGTGTGTGTGTGTGTGTGTGTGTGTGTGTGTGTGTGTGTGTGTGTGTGTGTTACTCGCGCGTCTAAAGTTATGAGAAAATTGTTACACATTATAGTACAGTAACACACACAGACACTCGAAACTCACACACACACACACACACACGCAAAAGAAAAAAATAAAGAAAAGAAAAAAAAACGCACATTCCATTCTCAAAGCACTATTAATACAAAACTCTTCACGCTTCATTCACTCACCTGAACACAAAACCGCGATGTTACAAAACTGTGCAAGACGAGCGTAATAAACCAGGCGTCGGAGCGCAGGGAAGAGACAAATAAAAAGGGAGGAAGAATCAGGGCGAAGGCGAGGCATGAAAACTGTTGAGGAGTATTGAAGTCTGCCTGAATAATGAAAGGACGCGACGCCCACGCCGCCGCAGTCACCATCACCACCACCACCACCACCAGCGCCATAATGATGATGTAGCAGCAAAACATGAGTGACAATAACGATAAAGACTGCCAAACAACAGCAACAGCAACAGCAACAACAAAACAAGTACTCCTACTCCTCCTCTTACAGAAACAACAACAACAACAACAACAACAACAACAACAACAACAACAACAACAACAACAACTACTAACTGTACTAGTATTATTACAATTACTTATCAAACTACGGCTCTTCCTCCTTTTGCTCCTATTGCTCCTTTTCGTTCTCGTGCTCCTCTCGTTCTTGTTCTTGTTTTCTAATTTTTCCTCTTCCTTCTCCTCCTCCTCCTACTACTATTACCCCTACTACTCCTACTACTACTACTACTACTACTACTACTACTACTACTACTACTACTACTACTACTACTACTACTACTGCTGCGGTAATTCTACTTTTACTACTACACAGGAAAGTAAAACTAATGCTGTGATAAAAAAAAAAATCTTTTTGCTACAATAAAGTGAAAAAAAAGCAAGACAAAAGCTGAGCTGAGACTAAATATTTAAAACAAACTGACGCAAAGGAGGTGATATTTTTGTGCAGGTATTTTTTCACGTAAAATTATGACATGAGAGAGAGAGAGAGAGAGAGAGAGAGAGAGAGAGAGAGAGAGAGAGAGAGAGAGAGAGAGAGAGAGAGAGAGAGAGAGAGAGAGAGAGAGAGACCACTAGCCTTGTCTTTCTGTTCTGCTTCTCTTACTTCATTTTGAAACAGACGATGCTAGTAAAAAACTGGTCTGTTTTCCAACTTTTTTCTTAAATTCATGCAAGAGATGAGGAAAATGCATTGCAATAATTACAACTTGTCCTTTTTTGTTTTAATTTTGTGTTATACTTTTTGTTTTACAAAACTTGTACTTCTGGATTGGTTTCTCTCTCTCTCTCTCTCTCTCTCTCTCTCTCTCTCTCTCTCTCTCTCTCTCTCTCTCTCTCTCTCTCTCTGTCTGTCTGCAACTTTCAATAGTAATATTTCAAGCACTTTTCGTATACTACAAATACATAAATATAAGATAAAAGAAATCCTAGCAACTTTTTCAAGCAATTAGTACATTATATTTTTTTTCTTTTCTTTTTCCTGTGCACCTTTATCAAATTCACTCAGCATTCTTCACATTCATATTCAATTACCTGCTGCAACTTTTCTCGCTTTGCAAACCCACAAATTTCCCGCACATTCCTGCAAATTGCTTCCTGAACTTAGCTCATCTCAGTACGAGTGTTGCATATCCTTCTCAGCCCGCCACTCCCGCTTCTTTTTTTATTTTCTTTATTATTTCCTTTCTTACTTGTATCTTGCTTTCCCCCTCCTTCTCGTCCTCCTCCTACTGGTTTTCCTCTCCTTTCTTCTTCTGGTAAATGCCAATGTTTTCCCCTCACATGCCCCACACTTTCAATCATCATTATTTCCTTTCATGCACCTTACGTTTTTCTCTCCCATTTCCTCCTCTTCCTTCTCTTCTTTTTTCTTCTTGGTCTTCCTGGTAGGCGCCAAAGTCTTCCTCTCATGTGCTCCACACTCTCAGTTATTATTCTTTTCTTTCATACTCTTTTCGTTTACTCCTCTTCCTCTATCTTCTCTTTTTGTCTTCTCAGATTTGCTACACTTTCAGTTATCATTCTTTTCTTTCATATACTACCTTGTGTTTCCTCCTTCTCTTCCTTCTCGTCTTCTTTTTCTTTTTCTCTTCAAATTTTCTACACTGAATTATCACCTTTTTTTTTTATACCTTTAGTTTCCTTCTCCTTCTCTTCCTCTTCCTCCTCTTCTTTTCTTTATCTTCTCCTTCTGGTATATGACAATTTCTTCTCAAATTTCCTACTTTCAGATATCATTTTCAAGCATTTATTTCCTTACACCTTGCGCTTCCTCTTCAACCACCACCACCTCCTCCTCCTCCTCCTCCTCTTCCCCTTTTCACTTCTCCACCTGCTAGATCCCAATCTCTTCCCCTCAAATTCCCCACACATTCAATTATTATTCTTTAGTATTTATTTTCCTACACCCTGCGTTTCCTCCTCCTCCTCCTCTTCTTCCTCTTCCTCCTGCTGGTAGACACTAATCTTTTCCTCTCAGATTCCCCTCACTTTCAATTATTATTCTTTGCCATTTCTTTAGCAATATTTCCCTTGCGTTTCCTCCACCTCCTCGTCCTCCTCGTCTTCGTTCTCCGCTTCAGCATCATCTCCATTTCCTCCTTCAGCTACAAGTCAATCTTTACCTCCTCACACTCCCCTCACTTTTAATTGTTTCTCTAACATTTTTTTCCTTAAAGGTAAACATTATGCCTTTCTTCTCCTCTTCCTCTTTCTTGTCCCTCTCCTCCTAATTCTCCTACTTCTCATGTTCATTTCCTCCTTTATGTACAAGTCAATCTTTACCCCTCACGTTCCCCTCACTTTCAATTATTTTACTTCAAAATTGCTTTCCCTAAACGTATATACTATGCATTTCCTCTCTTCTCCTCCTTGAGCTTTTCTTCCTTCTCCTCCTCCTACAAGTCTTCCCCTCACTCCTCCCCCCTGCGGCGCCATAACGAGGGAGGTGGCGTGTGAGTCTCCCCTCAAAACAACTGTTCATTAATCTTGGTCATTTTTCTTCTTCTTGGTGACCATGAGGGGAAGGGAGGGGAAAAGAAGACTGAGGAGGAGGAAGAGGAGGAGGAATGACTCGTCTAGTGGGGTTTAAAGGAAGGGGATGTAAGAGTGGAAGGGGTATGAGAAAGAGAGGAGGATAAGAAAAAAAGGGGAGGAAGGGAGGAAGGGGAAGACATTGAAGGATGAGGGGAGAGGGAGAGGATTGAGAGAGAAGTAAGGGGTAAATGGGAGGTGAAGGGAGGAGGAAATGGAACTGTAATGATGATAGGAAGGGGAGATTACAGAGAGAGAGAGAGAGAGAGAGAGAGAGAGAGAGAGAGAGAGAGAGAGAGAGAGAGAGAGAGAGAGAGAGAGAGAGAGAGAGAGAGAGAGAGAGAGAGAGAGGAGAGAAAGTGGGGTATAGATGAAAGAAAGAAATCATGAAAGAAAAGGAAGAGACACACACACACACACACACACACACACACACACACACACACACACACACACACACACACACACACACACACACACACACACACACACACACACACACACACACACACACACACACACACACACACACACACACACACACACACACACACACACACAGAGTCAAATAAAAACTTGAACACTTCCGAGTCAAAATAGAAAAAAGAAAGTTGCAAACAAACAAATAATAATGAGCAAAAGTGATACACACACATACACACACACACACACACACACACACACACACACACACACACACACACACACACACACACACACAAGCAAATCAAACCTGAAAAACAAAATAAAACAAACACAAACAGACAAGACAATATCCCCCCTTGAAAAATTTCCCCTCCCCTCAATCCCTTCCCTCCCCAACATCAACTTCCTGCTCAGGTGTCTCGGAGGAGGAGGAGGAGGAGGAGGAGGAGGAGGAGAAGGAGAAGGAGGAGGAGGAGGAGGAGGAGGAGGAGGAGGAGGAGGAGGAGGAGGAGGAGGAGGAAGGGGGTTTCTGGCACTAGCATCTACCTGGGTGTCCCCTTCTCTTCCTCCCCTTAACCCTTCCCTTCCCTCCTCCTCCTCCTCCTTCTCATCCTCTTCCTCATCCTCCCGTCAGTCTCTTCACCTCTCTGTTTAGTTTAAATGTCGCCCATCGCCACGCCCTCTGACGCCCCTGATGACCAGATTAATCTCTCTCTCTCTCTCTCTCTCTCTCTCTCTCTCTCTCTCTCTCTCTCTCTCTCTCTCTCTCTCTCTCTCTCTCTCTCTCTCTGATATTAATACCGTCTCTTTAGTCGGGTTATTATTAATGATGTTTTCTCAGCGCACCATATTCTCTCTCTCTCTCTCTCTCTCTCTCTCTCTCTCTCTCTCTCTCTCTCTCTCTCTCTCTCTCTCTCTCTCTCTCTCTCAATACTAATACTACCACGTACTTAATTTATAATAATGTTTTGTGTCCGCTGTTTCATCTCTCTCTCTCTCTCTCTCTCTCTCTCTCTCTCTCTCTCTCTCTCTCTCTCTCTCTCTCTCTCTCTCTCCCTTATATTCCTTTCATCTTTTCTCCCTTCCTATTTTCAGCACTCTCCCTGATTACTGGCTTATTTGCTTTCTTCTTCACTCCATCCTTCGTTCACTGTTCCCGGAATTCTCTCGTTTGTGATTATTCTCTTTTTATTCCACTTTCTTTCCTCCATTCCTTATATTACCACTGTTCGTATTGCTGTTATTATGATTCTGTTTACTATTACTACTACTTCTACTTCTGCTACTGTCCTACTACTACTACTACTACTACAACTGCTACTACTAACAAAAAATAGTTTCTTTCCTTTTATATCCCTTTAATTCCTTACCCCTTTCTCCCCTTCCGTCTTTCTGTCTACCTCTTTCCTCTGCCGCCCTTCCCAGCCTCCTCCTCCTTCTCCTCCTCCTCTTCCTCCTCCTCCTCCTCCTCTTCCTCCTCCATTAACCCTGGCAGCGTATATACATTGACAGAATCTTTCTCCTCATCTGTCGTGTCTCGGAGGGTCGTTTCTCTCCGCTTTTCCCTCCTTCCCTCCACCTCATTCGTCGTGGAGGTATATCGTCTCCTCCTCCTCCTCCCTTTCCTCCTCCTCCTACTCTTCCTCTTCCTCGTCTTACTCCTTCCCCTAAACATTCCTACCCTTTATCTGTACGTTTCACTATCTAGCTGCCCTTCCCCATAAAGTCTCTCTCTCTCTCTCTCTCTCTCTCTCTCTCTCTCTCTCTCTCTCTCTCTCTCTCTCTCTCTCTCTCTCTCTCTCTCTCTCATATCCATACAATCAAGGCAGCGGAGAAAAATAATGTTAGGAATGAAAGTCAGACGAGGAAAAAATGAGAATATGAAGGTGCGCAAGAAAAGCTGAAATAAAAGCAGGAAGAAGGAGAAAAAAAGGATAATGAATAAATACAAAACGGAGAATTAGAGCAGAAATTGGATGGTTGCAGCTCCTTTCTTTATTTCTTTCCTCCTTCCTCCTTCTTTTCTTCCCTCCTTCATCTCCTCATCCTTCCTTTACGTCTTCATTCTTTCTCGAGTGAAAATCTGAATGAGAAACACAGAATAAAAAAAAAAAAAAAAGATGGACGGAGAAAAATAGGAGAAAGTGAATTCTGGAGGTGGAAATTTGAAAGATGAATAGGAGAGAGAGAGAGAGAGAGAGAGAGAGAGAGAGAGAGAGAGAGAGAGAGAGAGAGAGAGAGAGAGAGAGAGAGAGAGAGAGTAGTGGTTATGCTTTGTATGATTGTGAGCTGATTATGAACATGAATAGTGATGACTGTAATGGTGATGGTGGATAATGCGGTGACAGTGAACGTAAATGGCGAATGGCTGGAATAGTGATGATAGAATAAGTGGTGAGAGTGAACGTGAATAATGGTGATGGTGACGGTGAAGGTGATGGGAATGGTGATAATGGTGGTAGCGATGGTGCCGAAAATGATAACAGTGGTGATGGTAAGGGCAATGGTACAATGGCGGACAGATGTAGTAGTAGCAGTAGTATTTTGTACTGACTTCAATTATGTTTCATGTTTTTAGTCAATCACGAGTCATAAGAACGCAAGAAATAACATATCTAAATAAGGAAAGGTGCAAGAAGCTGTCAGGCCTTCCTATTTCCACTGATCAGCTGAGAGTCTAATAACAAACCCTGACCATTAGAAGATCCTTATTAGATCAGAGGAAGTAAGATAGAGGAAAACGATAAATACTCGACTGTTGACCATGACTATAATGGTAATGGCAGTAGTAGTAGTAGTAGTAGTAGTAGTAGTAGCAGTAGTAGTAGTAGTAGTAGTAGTAGTAGAAATTGTAGTAGTAGTAGTAGTAGTAGTAGTAGTAGTAGTAGTAGTAGTAGCAGTAGTAGTGGTGGTAGTGGTGGTGGTGGTGGTGGTGTTTAACAGTGGTGATAGTAATGGTCTTAGTGGTGGTGTGGTAGTGGTGTTTAATTGTAGTAATGGTAATAAAAGTGGTCAGCAGTAGCAGTGGTGA